>NC_027753.1:7200517-7212972 GCF_000695525.1 Brassica oleracea var. oleracea
AAACCCATATTGGATTTCAGATTAATCATGTAGAGAAATAGATAAGAAATCAACAAGAACACAAGAACATAACAATCAAAAATCCAAGAGATGAACTTCTCTAGAGAGTTTTTGTGTATTTTTCAATAGATCAAAGATAATCTTCCCTGGTGGCTACCAGCAGTACTTAACTTAGGTTTTTACAATCTAAAAACCATAAAACAAATGACCAAAAGGCCCCTGAAATAACATAAAAATCGTCCAATCAAACACGCGGAGCGACCTAGCATAGTCGCTCCCGGAGGTCGCTCCCGACGCTTTCTTCGTGTCTCGCCCCGTCAAAACGCGAGCGACTTGAGCTGGTCGCTCCAACAAGTCGCTCCGGACTTCGGGAGCAACCTCAGTGGGTCGCTCTGAGAGGTCGCTCCGGGCTTCGTTTTGTGTCGTCTCGCCATGGAAACGCGAGCGACCTCGGAGCGTCGCTCTGGCAAGTCGCTCTGAGAGGGGTGTCTCACGATAGAAACGCGAGCGACCTCTCCATGTCGCTCTGGCTGGATCGCTACGGGATGTGAGTCACAGCGACTTCACGTCGTCGCTCCGGTGAGGTCGCTCCGGTGAGGTCGCTCTGGTGCGCTGCTCGTCCGTTGATCGCTCGAACAACGCAGCAGTCGCGTCGGAGACGAACGGAGCAGCAGTCACGGCAGAGATGAACGGAACAGCAGCGGCGATGGAAAGAGAAGCAGAGTTGAAACGAGGCATCAAGGGAGATGGACGAAGACGACGCCGGCTAGCTAGGTCGCTGCCAGCGTCGACGTCGACGAAGCTAAGGAGAAACGGCGCCTCGATTTCCGTGGCAGGGAGAGACGAGCTAGGGCGAATCCTCCGTCGTTTTGTTTTGTTTTATTGTTTAATAAAATGGATTAATATTTGAAACTTGAATGGAAACTCTGAGATTACGGAACCTGTTTCTCCAAAAGTTGAAAGTTCTATCTCTAACACACCTAATGTGTTTTCTAAGTATTAATTATGTTGGGATAAGATTGATTACTTTCTCCCCTAAGTGTCTGCATCATTTATATATAGGTTTTTCAAACGAATTAAACATTAACATAGTATGGTTGAGAACTTTTATCATCCATGTTTTGGCAATAAGTATCTGCATGCAGCATTTATATCATTGTATACAGTTGAGAACTTTTTATCATCCATTTTTGTAATAAGGTTTGTAACATTTTAAATGTTTTAAATGAATTTAAAAATTCATTCCTTAATCTCTTCCCTCTATGACTATGAGGTCTATGAGCCAAAGAAAACTCGCCATTCCACAAAAAAAAAAGAAAAAAATCTGGCTGTAATTAGATTTTCGTTTTATGTAATGAATATTATTGTGTAGCTAGGATCGCTTTCAAATACCATAAGCTATTTGTATGTTGATGCTTTGGACATAGTTAGGATTGCTTTTAAAGAGAAATCACCATTCAGCAAAAAAAAGTTGAACATAATCAAACAGTTCATTAAGATGGCTGAATTGATTGCAACCACTTGATTTTACATGTTTATTGTTGAATTAATTTCACAATAATGTTACATGTTTATTGATACTTCCACACTCCATCATATACGTAAATGGCTGACTCAGTCTTATGTAAAGTTTGCGCAAAGATGAAAACGAAAATGGAAAATGATTTTGCTTTTGGTTAGTAAAAATTGGGCCGCGTCGAACGGAGCAAAATAAGAAGAAAACAATGGGCTGGACCAAGCATGATGTTATGTTGCATCGTGTCCAAACCCCAAGTGTGACAAGTAAAGCGTGCGTGAGGAAATTCTTAGAACGTAGAGAAGTTCCATTTAATTTTTATGCATAACAAAATTAAAAATAGCTCGGCCATACCGTCTGTGACTTTCAGAGGAGAACACCACGCCGTTCCAATGCGTCTTTTATTGAAGAAGAAAAACACGTTAATTTCCGACCTGCCGTAATCGAACCAGCGACCTAAAGATTTGCTGTCACAGACTACAGTCTTCCGCTCTACCAACTGAGCTAAGGTCGGATATTGCTATAGGTAGCTCTTATACATATATAGTCTTAGTTTTGGAGTCATTAGATTGATTCTTTTAATTGATCGATACGGAATCTGCAAAACTAAATTGTAGACCAAGTGTAATTTTTTTTTTTCTGTTCTTCATTGGGAATAATTAGATACTAGGCTACCATTAATTACAAGAAAATATTGAGGATTGATATAATATCTGCATCATATATATTATTTTGAGAATTTATAATAAAAAATTGAATATTTTTTGCATTCAGCATTATGTATTATTTTGCATCACGTGCTATTTCCGCACAAGAAGTATGGTATCTTTCCATATGTCTCCCAAACTACGACCTCATTCCAGATGTCTCTGAAATAAAAGTTCGAAATCTATTTATCCATAAAAGTATATCATAACTCTTATATATCCCCGAAATAAAAGTTTGAAAGCCATAATCCCATAAAATTAAATTACTCGATTTAAACCAATAAACTAAAACTATTTTGGTTAATTAAACCAGTTTTAGATCAATAAAGACATTGTTAAGATCATATTACACCTATAAACTGAAACTGTTTTGGTTAATTAATCTGATCATGGTTTATAATTTGTGGTTTGATTGATGTAATATGATCTTAACCGGGTCTTTATTGATCTACAACTGTTTTAATTGACCAAAACGGTTTTAGTTTATTTTAAACTGAGTAATTTAATTTTATGGGATTATGGCTTTTGAACTTTTATTTTGAGAATATATAAGAGTTATGATATACTTTCATGAATAAATAGATTTTGAACTTTTATTTCGGAGACATATGGGATGAGGTTATAGTTTGGGAGACATACGGGAGGATACAACACTTCTTGTTGGGAAATAACACGTTTTCCCATTTTCAGCATTACGTATTATTTTGCATTAAATATTTTTAGCATTTATTTAAGTGAAGAATCTTATATACGTACTTGTGGACAGTAGGCCTGAGACTTATTATCCGAGATCCGGATTCGATCCGAGATCCGCTCCGGATCCGCTCCGAAAATAGGATATCCGGGGTGCCCGGATCCGAATCCGGATAGTAAAATCTTGGATCCGTGCAAACCGAATCCGGATCCGGATATCGTAATTTTTAGGTACGGATATCCGGATCCGGATCCGTATTTTTAAAATACATTAAATTTTTGAAAAGCATGCCAAGATAATAATGTACTTAGTCTCATTTCTTCGGCTTGATGACATCTATTACGGATAATAGAATATCGAGACGGATATCCGAAGCCCGGATATCCGAAAACCACGAATCCGGATCCGGATATTAAATCGACGGATCCGGATACCCTAAATTTCCCGGATATCCGGATCCGTCCCAGGGCTAGTGGACAGTACTCTTTTCATCATCCGAAGAAGCTTCTATGAGTTTGTACCAGACTTCTCGTTCAGACCAATAGTTTGTGATCGTAACCGTTCATCATCTAAGTCAAACACACGAATAAGTCAAACAATAAATCACAGCCGTTAGATTTGATCTAACATAATCGTACCAGAACACAGCTACGTGGAACTCTTCACGACTTCACAAATCTTGTAATAAAGATAAGCGTCCGTTTAAAAACAGACAACTCGGAGAAACTGAGCGAGTCTGACTCTGTGTTACCACCGAGTCAACTCGGTTCTTCTCCGTTGTCATCATGGCTGCTTCTTCACTCCACACCTCAATCTCTCCACGTAGCTTCCTCCCTCTCTCAAAACCTTCTCCAAAACCCCAACGCTCTCAAGTCTTCCTTAGGAACAAACAGAGAAGCTGCGTTTCGTGCGCGTTGATCAACGATGAAACCGATGTGATTCCGGTGAAGAGCCACGATGACGGCTCTGTGGTGGTGATGAGCAACGAGACGGAGAGAGATGTGAACGAGCCGGTGGTTGTTGGTCAGCTTTCGTTTGAAGGGTTCCCTTCATCTTCTCCAGCAGCTGACATGGGAGACGACAAGAGCAGAGAGAGCGAAGAGATGGACAAGATGATCGATAGGAGCATCAATGCTACGATCGTTTTAGCTGCTGGTACTTATGCCATCACCAAACTGCTCACCATCGATCATGATTATTGGCATGTAAGTATCGATTTTAATGTTGCCTGACTGCCAAGTAATAAAGATTATGGTCACTTTGACGCTTGAATCTAGTTCTTGAATGGTTTTGTATAGAATCTTGAGCTTTGTCTTTTATTTGGTTTTGTAACCTCAGGGATGGACACTGTTTGAGATACTAAGATACGCTCCTCAACATAACTGGCTTGCTTACGAGGAAGCGTTAAAGAGAAACCCTGTTCTTGCCAAAATGGTCATAAGTGGAGTTGTGTATTCTGTCGGAGATTGGATAGCTCAGGTTCTTGTTTTACACTCTACTACTCTAAGCTGATAATTTTCTGTGGTATTAACAATCTTGCTTTATCTCCAGTGTTACGAAGGCAAACCTTTGTTTGAGATTGACAGAGCAAGAACGTTGAGGTCAGGACTAGTGGGTTTCACTCTCCATGGCTCTTTGTCTCATTTCTATTACCAATTCTGCGAGGAACTTTTCCCTTTTCAAGATTGGTGGGTTGTTCCTGCTAAAGTCGCTTTCGATCAAACCGTGTGGTCTGCTATATGGAACAGTATTTACTTCACGGTTCTTGGGTTTCTTCGTCTTGAATCACCTCTCAGCATCTTCAAAGAATTAAAAGCTACGTTCTTGCCGATGCTAACAGTAAGAAATTCTTCTTCCTCTCTCACTTGCAAAGCCGTACAACCGGATAAAACATTCGCCTGGTCCTCAAATTTTAAAGAATTATTAACTTAATAATATTTATGGTCTTCAAAATCTCAAACCGGCCCTGATCAAGATTTAAGATTAAACATAGTTTGTTTTTCTAATGCAGGCAGGGTGGAAGCTTTGGCCGTTTGCTCATTTGATCACATACGGTTTGGTTCCTGTAGAACAACGACTACTATGGGTTGATTGCGTGGAGCTTATTTGGGTCACTATACTCTCAACGTAAGTGTATCAAACTAACTTTTCAAGTCTATAATCTTCATTAAAGTCTCTAAAACTAATGTTTTCTTTTTCTTGATTTCAGTTACTCAAATGAAAAGTCAGAAGCTAGAATCTCGGAGTCCGTCATTGAGAACCCTTCGAGTTCCACTACACCCATTGATCCCTCCAAGGTACTTACTACATCTCCTGAACCGTTCTCATTCGAATGACAAGAACACTGATGTAACACAAACTCATGGTGTTGGTTAATTACAGGAATGAGAAAGCAGCATGCAAAATTGGGTTTTATGGTCATGGTATTGTATATATATATACACAGAGTTAGCCCAATAGAGAGACCGGAGATTTGAGATTGTTACAAAAGAGATGAATATATTGAAAATTTCAAATGAATGGTTCTCTCTATGTGTAAGAAAATTAGCCAGTATCTTGAATACACCACATAAATATTTCTATTCGATGATTGTTACAAAGTTTATGAACACACACACAGTAGACATCAAAAATGATGATAAGGATATTTAGATAAATGGATCTATGTATAAGAAAATAACCAGAGCCTGAACTACATAAACATTTTTATTAAATGCTTTAAATATCATAACTTCATAAAACAGATCACATTGTTATCTGATTGGATGTGGAAATAAAAAGTCTTCCCGATACATCAAACCATCCAAAAATTTATACTTGATAACATGACGTAAAAACGGTTTTGTATGGTACCTCTGAGCAAAACCAATAATGATTTTTCAAGAAAAAAAAGACAAAAATAATTCGATTACAAAAATAAAAATAAAGAAAATTCAAGCGGAAGACATATTACAGAGTCGGCTTGGAGTTGGTCGGAAATTCCACCGTCGGTGACTCATCCGATGGTGACTAGACGGCATCAAGGCTCTCTTCAGTATCTCTCTGTTTCCGTCACTTGCTCTCCTTATCAGCTTCTCCCTGCTCGGAACAATATAACCGTGCCGCACGCACCGAGCCGAACCAGGCCGGCCTGAACACGTGCAAGCCAGCCTGGTCCTTAGACTCGACCCATGATTTCTCCGACGGTTCAGTTCTGCTGCCGGCATCTCTAGAGCTTCTCGTGGTGGGAATCTTCTTCTTGTAAACTGCATTACTCTGTCTCTGTCTCTATAAAAAAAAGAACTTTGTTATTGGTTTGCATGATTTACATATATATATATATATATATATTTATGAGAACAGAAGATCGTTGACGGGGTCCGTTTCTTACAGAACAAGAAGTGGTTAGTATGGTCTGGATTCAAATATGACTGGCTTTTTCTTTTTCTTTTGAAGATCCTATAGTTTAAAATATTGAAATAATGATTTTTCATTGTTAATGTTTGAATATATATAAGTAACGTAATTCACAGATAACAAAAGTGTATAATAATTACGAAACTATGGTTGGCGATGCGAAGGAAACTTAGCGAAAAATTAAAGCTTTCACATTTCTGCCAACTAATCGTATTAGCTGTAATGAAAAGAGTAACAACTAGCAACACCTTCTTGGCCTTTTTGCACTTCTTTAGTCGTTTTTGTATACACTTTATTTTCTTTTATGGTTCATATTCGTATTTTCTAATATATTTCCGGTTATTATTCAGAAACAATGGTTTTTTTCCTTATATTGGCAATTATGATCACCAGTGGCCAAGCCATGCTATAAGGTATGGGGACATGTGCACCCACACTTATTTTTTATGAATAGCAAACACTTAAATTTAGTAAATTCAGATGGTAAAAAGAAGCTTGTGCACCAATTTTTTTCTAGTTTTGAACCTTTATATAAGCATTTTTTATAAACAATGGTGCACCCATTAAATAAACAGTCTAGATTCGCCCTGATAATAACAAGAAGTTAAATCAACTACGTTTTTCTAACCAAACCATGTTGTTAAGTGATATTTGGTGATTTGAAAGAATTTTATATTTTTAAAATTAACTGTAAAAATATAATTAGTTACTGATGAGTACTAATGGCATCGCCATCAACGGTCAGCACTATTATGCATTCACACGCCCATCATACAACACCATACACATTTTTCCTATTAATAATTGAATTTCTTATCTACAAGCTCAGTTTGATGCTTATCACAATATCCAGCAAGTTTCAGATGTTTCGAAAGTCTATTGGTTTTCATTATCTTTATAAGTAATTATGAATGATTATCTTATTCTTATCTCGTATATTAATATAAATATACATATTCAAATAAAACAAACTTCTTTTGTATTTTTTTTTATAACACAAACTTCTTTTGTATTATTTTGATGGGGCCAGTCATGTGTATTTATTATTGAATGTAAATTTTATTCGATAGTCTCTGATCTATAAATTTGAGATTTTAAGAGCAACTAGATTTGAAACCGCACATCCATTGCGGATATATTTATTTTTTAAATAACATTTAAAATATAAATAAGATATAAGATATATACTTAATATCAATTTTTAAGTATTTAATATTATTTTGAAAATTTTATATTTGTTGAAATTTGTTTTGGATGAAATTGTACAAATCATATATTAATGTACTATTTTTTTAAATGCTACATCATTATAGTTTAATTCTAAATATTAGTTTTGTATGAATTAATACAAATTTTATTATTTTTTTTGGTTTAAAAATTTTATTCTCAAAATGTTTGTGTGTGACTAAATTAAATTATTTAATATTATATTTTTAAAATATTATTTTATTTAATATATTATATTTCAGTTTGGTGTTTTTTATACTACAAAAATCAAACATAAAATGTTACAGCCAATAAAATATTATTTATTTTTTATTTAAAAATTTAAAAATTTATTATAATAATTTAAAAAGAATTGGGCTATACAATTTAATTTCAAAATTAATTACTGAAATATATATAAAATATGGTCTAGATTAAACATGATAAACAATCAAACGATAATTGTCTAATTGATTGGTTTGTCTTAGAAATGTTATTGTTTAGATGTATATTGTTTTTGTTAAGAAAATATCATACATGAGTAAATTTTTAGGAAAATATCAGTAAATTTAGGATGTTTAGTTAAGTTTCTAATAAATGGTCTAACATAGACTTTTGTATGGTAGATAAAAAATAGGATCATAAATTAATAGATTAGATATATTATATGCATGTTACCTAAAAGAACAAACTTCACCGTGCAATATCCCAAAATCAGTGGTTCTGTGAAACTATCGCAATCAATACATAAGTACATGATCATCTAAATATTGGTTATATTTTTTTTTTGATCAACCATCTTTCATTCAAATAAAACAAGCAGAAGTCTAGGCCCAAACGGAGGTCCGATTACAAAGCGAAATTTTTGCTAAATGATCCGCAGATCCATTAAGCTCCCTATGAATAAAAGAGAAGAAACAGAAAGCAAAAGAAAGTGATAAAGCTCCGATATCCGAGAGAACTCCATGGATGATCTTCGGTTTGTTGATCGAAGTGATGGCCCTGATGAGCACAAGAGAGTCTGATCTAAGCCAGATTTGTGTGTAGCCAAGACGAATGGCGTGTTGGAGTGCAGATCGTACCGCTAGGGCTTCAGCCAGGAGGACCGATTGCACATGAGTCTGAAATTGGGAGCCTTGAAGAGTTGGGGTTCCTGGAGATGTAAAGATCCATCCAAGTCCCGTCGATTCTGAGTTCTTATCCCACGCTGCGTCGCTATTGCATAGGGTTGTCCCTGGGGGGATCGTCGGCGTCAGAGTGATAGGCGCCTCCTTTTGCATATTACGCGAGGTGTCGATTGGGGTCTGAGCAATCTGCCATTCCCGAGCTGCTGCCGAAGCCTTTGAGACCACTTCTGAGGGTGATTGGTGACGCGACTCAAATAAGAGTTGGTTTTGTGTGTTCCACAACGCCCACATAATCCAAAAGAGTATGTTTATTGACATTCCCGTCGGTGGAAGGCAAATCCACTTGCTCGAAGCTTCAAGTGCGATGACTATTGATGGGCACATAGCTGAGCAAAACGGTGATTGGAGAGGAACGAGGTTCCACACAGCCGAAGCAAAGGTACAGTGTAGGAAAAGATGGTTCACAGATTCAGATTCCCCAAAATGGATACATGAGATATTGTTAATTACTCCACGTCTTTACAGGTTGTGACCAGTAGGTAGCGCTTCATGGATTGTTTTCCAGATAAGGAGTTTAATCTTCGGAGAACAAGCCACTTTCCACACTGCCTTGTGCCAATTGAAGGTTGTTGATGACGCAGGTTGGGTTATCTCCTGTAATTTTTCCTCAGAAGCTGTTGCATATCCTGATTTTGCTGTGTATGCTCCTGAGGCTACAGGGTACCAGATGTAGGAATCTTATTGACCCGTTACGCTTGGTCGAATTGCCATGATCTCATTCTTAAGCGTAGGTAGTAGCTCTTCCATTCTTGCAATGTTCCAATTCTCTTTATCTCGCAAGAGCAGATCATACACATATAAATCAATTTCCTCTTCTCTTACAGGTCCAAAAGGCATTAGCGCAGAGGAAGTTGAGATCCACGGGTCTTTCCAGACCTTTGTGGTCGATCCATCTCCGACTACTTTCCCCAGCTGTTCAATCAGTAAGTCTCTCCCTGTTAGTACTCCTCTCCATCCATGAGAGGCTGATTTCTCTGGTTTCACTTTTAGAAGGTTGTCGTTTTGGCAATATTTGCCCATTAGCACTCTTGCTAGTAAGTAGTTAGGATTGGTTAGCATCCTCTAGAGTATTTTGGCTAGGAGAGCTGTGTTGAAACGTTGAATGTCCTTAAACCCTAAACCTCCCATACTTTTTGGCATGGTGAGCTTCTCCCAAGAGACCCAACACATTTTCTTTGTTCCATCATTTGCATCCCACCAAAACCGTGTTAGCACAGATTGTATCTTCTTGCATAAACTAACCGGTAGTTGGAAACAGGACATAGAGAAGGTTGGTATTCCCGAAAGAACTGATTGGAGAAGAGTCATCGTGCCTGCAGCAGATAAATATCTGGACGAATAAGAAATTGCTCGTTGCTGAAATATTGGTTATATATATATACTTATTCTATCTATACATAATCTTTTAACCAAAACGAGATGGATTTGCATGGCGGCAAGGTATTGTATTTGAAGTACTTACTCTACATTCATGTCTTAACATACGATTAATAATCAAGTGGAAATAGATGGGAAATTGTCAAAAATACTATTTTCAAAGTACCACTTTTCATGTTTACACTAAAAAATTTTACCTTCATCTTTAATGAAGGGTAAGGGTAAAAGACATTTATAACCTTTTGATTACCTTTGACAAAAAAAAAACATAAGGTTAACTAATCTAAACACAAAACATCAACTCTAAACCCTAAATTATCAACTCTAAACCCTAAACCATGAAACATCAACTCTAAACCCTAAACCCCGAAACATCAACTCTAAACCCTAAACCCGAAAACTTCAAATCTAAACCCTAAAACATCAACTCTAAACCCTAAACGTAAACCCTAAACCCTAAATCTAAACTTAAAACATCAACTTTAAACCCTAAATCATCAACTCTAAACCCTAAATCATGAAACATCAACTCTAAACCCTAAACCCTAAACCTTCAAATCAAAACCCTAAAACATTAACTTTAAACCCTAAATGTAAACCCTAAACCCTAAACCTTATATTTTTCTGAAATTCGAACTCTAAACCCTAAACCTTCAAATCTAAACCCTAAAAAATCAACTCTAAACCCTAAACGTAAACCCTAAACCCTATATTTTTCTGAAATTCGAACCCCCCTAAACATAAACCTTAAACCCTAAATCTTCAAATCTAAACCCTAAAACATCAACTATGGGGTTTTAGGGTTTAGGGTTTAGAATTTAGGGTTTAGGGTTTAGAGTTGAAGGTTTAGGGTTTATAGTTGATGTTTTAGGGTTTAGGGTTAATTTTTTAGGGTTTAGGATTTAGAGTTTACTTTTTAGGGTTTAGTGTTGACAGTTTAGGTTTTAGTGTTGATGGTTTAGGGTTTAGAGTTGAAGTTTAGGGTTTAGGGTTTAGAGTTGATGTTTAGGGTTTAGAGTTGAAGGTTTAGGCTTTAGAGTTGATGTTCCGGGGTTTAGGGTTTAGAGTTGATGTTTCAGGGTTTAGAGTTGATGTTTCAGGGTTTAGGGTTTAGGGTTTATTTCAAAAAAATAGGGTTTAGGATTGGTGGTTTAGGGTTTAGGGTTCGTATTTCAAAAAAAAATAGGGTTTAAGATTGATAGTTTAGGGTTTAGAGTTGAGTTTTATGGTTTAGGGTTTGAATTTCGAAATAGTGTAATTCAGAAAAAAAATTAATTTTTATTATTTTATTTTTTTATTTATTTAAATATTTATTTATTATATATATAAATAACATGAGCATAAGAGTCTTTTGTCATTAAATAAATAAAAATATTTTTGAAAATACCCCTTTATTGGTGGTAAAAATGAAAAGTAGTAACATGAAAGTGGTAAACATGTAATTTCTCCGTAAAAGATCAGCGTAGTTGCATCCTATAAAGATTTGCCTTATAAAATGTTCAAAATGATGTCTTATTGGTTTAGGTCATGGAAACTCCTTCAACTTGAAATGAAAAAAATTCTTAGGGGGTGTATTCAACTGAGAGTTTCAAGTGATTTATATTAAAATAACAAATCCACTGTTATTCAAACATGGATTTTAAAAAACACTTTAAAATCCAGTGTTATTGAACTTGTCATTTCATAAAACACTCTGAAATCCACTGTTATTGAACAAAATTTAAGTTGAAGATTTTAGAGTACTTTAATTGATTCTAGAGTGTTTGAGGAGAGTTTCTTAGTTATAAAAATAAAAATCCAAATCTCACTGTTTTAGATGAGATTCTAGAGTGTTTTAACAAAAATCACACTAAATTCTCTAATTATCCTCCAATCATCTACAAACTAATTAAAAATCAAATTACTTCAAATGTCAGATTCAATACACCCTCCTCAATTCTCATCTTAAAAGTTTTTTCATTGTCATTTTACCATCTATTAAAGTATTAAATAATGCTCTTAGTCTTAGCAAATAAATTACTCCCACCATTTAAGACATACCACTACAAGAAAACATCGGTATTCTGACGGACATTCCGACGGAAAATGAAATCCTCGGAATTTCCTCGGAATATACCGACGGGATTCCGAGGAAACATCAATCCGTCGGAATATTCCGAGGAAATTCCGACGAACTAGTGATCGATCAATGCGTTTTTGGACATATACCCATCGATCGATCACATTGTTACGCTTTGGTCCATCATAGTGATCGATCGATGCGTTTTTGGACATAAATACATCGATCGATCCGTTTATAAAAAAACATTCGAGATTTTGAAACCCCAAACACTAGTTCCTCAGAATTTCCTCGGAATATTCCGAGGAAATTC
>NC_027753.1:7214103-7217958 GCF_000695525.1 Brassica oleracea var. oleracea
TATTTATTAAAACTAATTTTGTATTTATAAAACATTTTTTTATTTATAAAAACTATTTTTTATTATTTTTGTATTTTAAATATATTTTCTATTTCAATTTTAATTTTATATTTTCGAATTTCAATTTTAAAAAATAAATTTATAATTTTTTTTTGTTAATTTTGGAAATATTCCGAGGAAGTGTATCCCTCGGAATATTCCGACGACATCTTCCTCTGAATATTCCGAGGAATTTCCGACGAAAAAATTCCTCGGAAAATTCCGAGGAAATACATTTCCTCGGAATTCCGTCGGAAATTTCCGAGGGATTTCCGAGGAAAGATGAATTTCCGAGGAGTTATTTCCGAGGACTTTTTTCGTCGGTATGTCGTCGGAATAGCGTTATTCCGACGACATACCGACGATTTTTTCCCTCAGTATGCCGCTGTTTTCTTGTAGTGTACGATTGCATAAATATCTGAATAAAACCACACTAATATCTACAACTGTTAATTTATATTTACATGCATCAATTTATACAGTATACAAACATGAAACATCTAATATACGTTTAGTGAATAATAATAACCATCATACGAAGAAAATAAAATTAATTTGTATCTTCTATATGTTGCCTCATTCCTCACTTCTCTAATCTCTTTAATCTCCTTCGTTCTAACCCTATACAATAACCAATCAACCATAACCAATTCCCCAGATTACTCAAACCGTATACACAAATCTTCAAAATATGTAATTAAACCGATCGAACTCATTCTAAATTCGATTTCTAATTTTCACAGCGAATCGACCGGAAATAATTACCAATTCAAACCGGTTAACTGGTACGAGGTCCTGTCTAAACCATCCCCCAAAACCCCACCTTGCTGCTGCATTAATGACGGCGCCGCCACTGAAGAGACCATGTCAGAACCGTCTCCAACGCCGCCGTTAAACCTCTTAGCCGGATCTTGATCCCAAAACGGCATCGGAATATTCGGTTTCTGATTCAATCCAGACGACGATGCAAAATCGTGATTCATCGAGTAACCGGTTCCGCCGCCACCTCCGTCGTAAATAGCCGCCGGGTTGTTGTTATCGGAGAAAACCGCCGAAAAAAGATTCGTTCTTGAAACATTTTGACCGGGAACCGACATAGGAAGACGGTAAAGATCATCATCCTTATCGTTATCCAGATGATGATGATGATGATGTCGGGATGATGTACTGTTGTTTTTCTTGTAGATCCGACACAACACCCAATCATCAAGCTACATAGTTTTAAACCAATCAAAAACAACATCAATCCCTAGAAAATAATAATTAAAAATTCATAACAATACTATAATAATAATATTATTTACCCGGAGAGAGTTTTTCTTGTGACCAAAGTCACATCTGAGACTAGGTTTATTATCGGCTAAGCGATATTCATGCATGATCCAATCTGATTTAATTCCTTTCGGTGGCTTCCCAGTGTAGAACACGAGAGCTTTCTTGACTCCGACTTTTTTGTTACCATCTCCGGTTGAAATCACCGGTTTATCTGTACCGGTCGCTTTCCAATAACCAGAAGTAGCAGCTCGGTTCGGTCTAGCTCCGTTTGGATATTTCCGATCACGTGGACTGAAGAAGTACCACTCTTGTTCTCCGAACAAAGCCTTCTCTGTAAGAATTTAGACAAGAATCAAGAAAAATGGTCAGAAAAAAACAAAAGAAAACAATACGGATCTGACCGGTTTGGTTTTGGTTTAGTTTACCGGGAAGTTCCCATGGATCGTGTTTGTAGAGATCGACGTCGGCTATGATGGCGACTGGTAAAGGAGAAGAGTCTGCTTTGCGTTTGAGGTAGTGGATCACGAGTTCTTCGTCGGTTGGGTGGAATCGGAATCCGGGAGGAAGGTTTGGCTGCGGCGGCGGACCACCGGAAGAATCGGTGCTCTCCATAGCTTGACACTTTCTTGAGGGAGTCAGCGTTAAGCTCTCTTGTATTTTAAATGGATGCATAAAAAAGCCAAGTATGAATGGTTTTTATCCACTGGAATCTTTTGTACGTACACCATTGCATCCACATGTATTTATACAATAGTTTTTTTAATAATTACATATATTATAGTTATGATATTTTATTAATTTATAAAATTATTGATAAAATAATATATTTTTATTCATGATAAATAATAATTGTTTTTAATTTTTATTTATTATTCTTTTGTTAAAATATAAATTTTAGTCTATGTTTCCAATTTATAATAATTCATATTCCCCATAATTCAGCCGGTTTAAGCGTGGTTTGGTTGGCACTTAAAAGCAGATAAAGAATGACGACATTTCGACACATATACAAAGTCTGACTAATCATGGCGAATCTGTTTAATTACCATACTAAAGTACTGCATAAGGGTAAATCAGATATCTTGAATTAGATAATGACTTTCTTAACCATGCATTATAATATGTGTTCAATGTTCATATAAGCTCGAAGTGCGGCTCGACACGAGCGGCCATGACGTGGAATTTGCGATCAACAACGATAGCGATACATTTCATTACATAAAATACATAAATGTGTTTGTCCTTTTACTAAATTAAAATAACACAAAAGTCATTTTAGAAAGTTCACTATTGATTTCGCCTGTTGTTTTCCTCTATTGATGTACCTACTTACATTATACAGCTACTCGTTAATTTTAGATGAAAACGCCACTGAAAATATTAGTAAGAAAATTATCAACCACAAATACAAATTTATCATGAAATTAACCGTCGGAGAAACTGAAAAAGAAAGTTGATGATGAGTAGTCTATCAGATAATATATACTGACAGTATTGAAATTGGAAACACTTAAACTTGTAAGATAAATATAAAACAGTACGTGTCAAAAAAAATTTTAACCCTATAAGTTAATTTTCTGTAAATTAATAATATTTTCTTTATCTAAACCATATTTTTAGGCCAATATCATATACAAGGAACATCGTTTCCAGAAATTGTTAAAATTTAAAATTTGACAAATCTTGATAATGCTACAAAAAATAGCAAAATCACTATATTTTATGTATGGACATTACCAAAACGCATGCCTGCCAATAGTACCGTGTTCATCTGAGTATGAGTCCAGTCGACAAGTGGCAAGCTGTAAAACAATAATGACATTGCCACACAAATGTAACAAACGGATGATGTGGAAATGGATGGCGGGTTCGGTGTGGGAAATTTCAATAAAACATTTTTTACGTTTCAGATGTCATCTCACGCTTTTGTTATTAGTATTTCATCGTGACCACTTGGAATATTATTTTATTATCATTATATATACATATATAATCTACATTATAATGTGTCAGTTTCATCACTCTTGATGCGACACATCAGCAGGTAAGTAGACTCCACTTTGTGAAAAAATATAAAATCTGTGGTTCGAATCCGGATTACTGTGATATAAACACCAACATTTATACCACTGAACTAAAAGACACTTTGTACATTAATTACCGAAACTAATACATATTTATGAATGATTTCTTATAGTGGATCCCACACATAACTGTAATGTTTTAATACTCACGTGTAACTTTGATCATCGAGACTTATTTAGTAAAATTCGCATTCTGGTCCAATAAAACTTATAAGCGGGCTAAATCTCTTTTGTATGTACCTAGGATTTTTATAGTACTCTGTCTCCACCGATAAACCGAAGCGTTACCCTTTTAGCTTATCAAAAAAAATTCTGAAACTTTTCATCTTCACCTCTATATATCTCCAACGATCAGTTATTGTACCGTTTCACCTCTGAAACGATCCGTCTCAGTATATATAATTCCTCAAACAAACCTTGAGACCCATATCTCTTATTAAATTACTCCTAAATTGAA
>NC_027753.1:7218584-7223798 GCF_000695525.1 Brassica oleracea var. oleracea
TCTTTTAGCTTAGTGTCATCTTGAGACTTAAAAACTTGAAATTTATTGGTCAGGTAACTTTTTCTCCGACATTAATAAACCTGCTGCGGTGAACTGCATCGAGGGACATGGCAGTAATTATAAGAGAGATAGGGAACAAGGTGTTGAAAACGAGTGTGTCTGGCTTGGTGGAGCTCAATATACTCAAGAACCTCACCGTCTATGTTGTTGCAGGCTCTCTAGGTCTATTCAAATCTCATGCCAGCAACATAGTGTTTGATGTATTCATAGCTACTTGCCAAGATCCAGCCCAAAACATGGAGAGCTCTCAAATTGATGGAAGCCATTAATAGCAATCACCGTACCTTCACTATCTCCACCATCACTGAAGATACCATCATAGAGAACCATGGCAAGGTTGTCTAATTTAGTTGTCATAACGTTCATGTATTTCAGGAGCACAGTGAGAACATTCTTCCAAGCAGTGAAGGTGACGGAAGATTGGCAACATCATTGGGCCCGTCTGTTTTGGGAGACAAGGTCGATGAGGAATGTGCTGCAGCAGATCCTCTAGAGATTTCAGATGCTCAGAACAACCGCAAGCGCTGCCGTGAGTGATTGGAAATATTTATTATATTCCTATCAGCCCATCAACGTCTTTTCTATGCATTTTTAAAAACTGTTATTATCTTTGTTTTCCATCATAAACTTTGAATATTTTTTCCCTTGCATGTTTTCTCTGTTCGGAGATTTTATTTCTATTTTGGATTATTAATGAAACGTCGACGGGTTCTAACTCATACAAGATTTGTTAGTGGTGTATTTTTTTAGTTTACCTATTTCTGACATTTTTTTTGTCCACCATAAACTATTTTTAACAAAGTCGAGTAAAACTCTAAAAATAAATAATTTTGCAACCGTATAATTTTATAAATTTTTCTAGAGTTATTAATTTTTTTAAAAATAGTTTATTACAATTCTATATTTTGAAATTAATTTAGGTAAAATAAGAAAATAATTTAATTTATTGTTCGATAAATTGTTTAATTTTTTGAATTCAAATTTTATATTTTGTTCCTTACACTATGTGTTTTATATACTAACAACCACCTAAGTAAAACTAAACAACTTCATAAACTTTATCTTTTGAACATGAAAGCGCTAATAACGCTAATGGTCGATCAAATCATTACGAAAATAATGCATATGAATTCGCCGGTCATTCTTATATCAATTTAATCAAACTGTGTGACTTCCAAATACTATGTTCATCACCATTATAAACAACACGGAAAAACAAAAGTGGAAAAAAATAAACGACAAAATCCAGTAAAAAAAACTACACAACGATCAATAACTTATCCGGCTCCGCGCTTGGGCGGAGGCTATACCCCTAGTCACCAATTTTTTTGTTAGTTTTGCCTTATTGAATTTTTAAACTCGGGTGATTTTCAACTCAAATATCTATAAAGTTATCAAAATAATAAAATAGAAAATAATAATAGATAATATGTGAAAATAAAAATTAATATGCAGATATTTTAGATAATAAGAATCCATTTGTATAGTTTCTTAATTATTAGATAAACTATTAAATAGAATACTGATGAGAAACTATTAAAATCAGTCTTCAGATCTGAGATATTCATATATTGTTTAATTGTCATTTTACATTTTGTTATTCATAATTCATAACGATAAAATTAAATATACAAAACTATATTTCTTACTTGTAGGCAATTTTCAACGAGTTGTGCTTCATTTCTTTGGTAGTTAGTTCTTCTGCTGCTGTGAAATGGTTCTTTTCGTTTTTTATTTTATGTTCACCTTATTTTTCATGTACGTTTAATTTCGTCGGCAGTGGATCTTGAAATTCGTCGATCTAAGTCGGTGGTGGGTTATGCGATACTTGAAAAGTTAGGGTGTGAATTTGGTTTCACGATTCAGATATGATCGAGTCGAGACTAGAACGTGTACCTCAAACCCATTATATTCTCTTCTTTTTTTTTACTTCGGTGGAGAAGTTGTTTCCGTCTAAGCTGCGTGGTGATTCGGGGTTCTTTGGAGCGAAGGCTTGACGTAGAGGAAGATTATTCTACAGGAAAATCCTCCGTCGTTGTGTTTTAGGTGTCTCACGACGTCTCAGTTTCTAGGGTTCCTTGTTCGGTAAAAGTTGTCTCACTTCTTAGACTCAAGTTTTCTTCAGATGCTCCGGCTTAGGCGATGTCCATCGGTCGACATGTCACCTTTACGGAGGAATCCGTAAAGTTATGGCGAATCTTATTCGGTGGCAGCTGTCACCATTTCTTTCTTTCTATTCTGTTTTGATCAAGGTTTTTTGGATCTTCGATTTTGTAATAACCCGTTTTTAGGCGTATTATTTTTTTTGTTTTCTTTTATTTTTTGTTTTAATTTTTCCAGCAGTTTCTGTGATAAAAAAAAAAAAAGAAACCTCCAAAATATCTATATGCAGACTTTAAAAAAAACACTTGCATTAATAAGTTAAAGTGCTTTTGTTATTTGATCTACCAATATAAACAAGAACCAACGTCTGTTTAGATATTATTGTTATTCGTTGAACAAAAAAATTATTGTTATTCTATATTATATTGTCAAAAGCTTACATATTTTAGACCTGAAGGGTGTTTTAAACTAGCAAATTTCCTTGCAAACACAGTCAATAGTATATCGTATTGAGTGGTGGCAATACACTGGTTTTGTTTACCATTGAAAGATAGCGAGAGTATTATCCTTTGCTAAAGAGTTATCCTTTTGCATTCAAACTAATTTTGTTTACCATTCATCATTTTGATTTGACGTAACACAAACTAAAAGGTAAATAAATCAAAAAGATAAAACAGACGAAGAAAAACAACACGTTTTGTTTCTAAAACCATAGAAAGATATCTGTATAGTATATGCCACGAGTATAGTCAAGTTTTCCACCGTCAGCATGCCAGCTTTCAAATGTGAGATTGTTAGAAAATTAACAAGAGATGAAGTAATGGTTTATTGCAAAACGTGGAGTCCTTTAATTTTTAGCAACAAGAAAAATTGTGGTTCGCTATTTTGAATCTTAGATTTAAGAATATGTATAAAAAGGAATCTCACCGGTATGTGTGAGGAAATCCACTCATTTTCTTGCCCTTCCTTTTTATTATAATTATAAGTTATCGATAATAACATCGCCAAATTAAAAGATGCTCTTTAAAACATTTTTACAGTTCTCTAATAAAATGATTTCATTACCATATTTTAGAAGAAAATATTGTTTAAAGACTGGACTTATTATCCTAAAACTCCTTATTTAATTATTATTACGAGGAGTTTGAACTTTAGAGCAGCATTATCCATGAGATATTTATTGGGGTTATTAAACAAAAAAGTATAATATTCTAATATATATAGTGTAAATAAAGAAGTTAAAGTTTAATTAAGAAATAAAAATTGAATCAATTGAGAATTGACAAATGTTAGATGGGTTTTGAAAAAAAATCTAAGTTCTTATTTGAAACCTAAGTCCAGTCTAAGTTCTTATTTTACAGTTCTCTAATAAAATTATTTCATTACCATATTTTAGAAGAAAATAATGTCTGAAGACTGGACTTATTATCCTAAAACTCATTATTTTATTATTATTATGAGGAGTTTGAACCTTATAGAGCAGCATTATCTAGAGATCGGTTCGCGGACCAACCCGCCCCACCTGATTTGCCAAACCGCAGATCGACTCCTTTTTTTATTCAAAATTCCGACCCATATGACCCGCTGAGAAAAAATGATATATCTGCACCTGCCCCGCTAAGATTTACGGGTAACCCGCATGATCCGCCGATAATATTAAATTTAATAAAATAATTATTTTTATTATATGTTAATTATTTTTTAAAAAAAATCATATAAAAATATATTTATATTTAAATTATATCATTTTTTAAAAAAATTCTATATTTTAACAAATTTTTATTTTTTGTTTTACAAACTTTTTTGTTTCTTTTTTAAAAAGCGGGTTGGCATGTACCGCGAATCAAATTTGGTCGATCCGCATCTATCCTGCTTAAAATTGACTCAATCCGCACTCGTATGTTGAATTTTTTAATCGGTCGACCTTTTCCCGCCATTTGACGGATCAAACGGGACGGGATTCGCGGGTAGTGACTCATATTCCCATCACTAGCATTATCCATGAGATTTATTGGGGTTATTAAACAAAAAAGTATAATATTCTAATATACATGTGTAAATAAAGAAGTTAAAGTTTAATTAAGAAATACAAATTGAATCAATTGAGTATTAACAAATGTTAGACGGGGTTTTAAAAAATCTAATTTCTTCTTTGAAGCCTCTATTTCTTTCTCTTTCTTAACTTTTTTATTTGTGTAATTGTGAGAATTCCCTTTTGAAAACTTCTAATCGGAAGTGTTCTTAGATCATAATATTTTCTCTGGTCCAGAGCTAGGTTTTTATAATATCAATGAATATTT
Source organism: Brassica oleracea var. oleracea (assembly GCF_000695525.1). Taxonomy (NCBI): domain Eukaryota; kingdom Viridiplantae; phylum Streptophyta; class Magnoliopsida; order Brassicales; family Brassicaceae; genus Brassica; species Brassica oleracea. The sequence goes on from NC_027753.1 coordinate 7,223,048, forward strand.
TCTCTGGTCCGGAACTAGGTTTTCATGATATGAATGATATATACAATGTAAAACACTTTTGCAATTTCGGATTATGCACACAACAACACCAACATTTACTCTTTTAATCCCTTATATATTAATTGAGGAACATTTGAAAAGATGTAACCTCAATTTTGTATTAATTAAAAGAGGCCCCAATGCATAGGTGGCACTCAATTAGGTAGTCAATTACATTCAATTGAAAAATAAGTAGGTCCACATTCGATTTTTATATGTTGTTAGATACATAAGTTGGTCAAACTATATGATATAATGATATGATATGATATTTTCTTTCCTTAAATAAAACCTACGGAATTACCATAAATGACTAATATATATATGACAATTAATGAGTTTAATAATAAAGATTTGATAACAATGTATATCTCCTCCATCATTTTTTGTTTAATTTTATATTATTAAAATAAATTAAACAATCAAATTAGCTATAAAAATAAAATTTAGATTTTTTCGTATATGTTATATTTTGAATTTTTAAAAACGACAATAAATGACTAAAACTATTAAAATCATTATGTTAAAAATTAATGATCAATTGGTTTAACATTTTTATTATAAGAAGATACACATGATTTTAAAAACATATGAGTAAAAAATATCATTTAATAATAAAATAAATATATATATATACGAAATATACGAAAGATTCCTATTGATTTTGTAAAAAAAAGGGGGGGTTATTACTTTCCCCATCAATAAAAAAATA
>NC_027753.1:7225901-7227216 GCF_000695525.1 Brassica oleracea var. oleracea
ATATATATATATAAACACTAATGATTTAAAGCAACAAGATTGGCTGATCAATTTAGTCGTCCAGTTGAAATCTTTCAAAAGTATGTGAAAGACTAAAGTCAAAGTAAATATTGATTTAGAATAGTAGTTATATTTTACTAACCAAATACCGAAAAAACCGAACCGAACCGAAACTAACCCGATATCCGGGTTGAACACCCGTAATCCAAATGAAGCCAAACTATTGTTTCATTCTCCAAAATATAATAAAAATAATAACTTAATCCCGCGCAAGGCGCGGATCTTATCCTAGTCAATAGTATACCATATGTCCGGTGGTCTTTCTGTTAATTAGAGTCGTAATTAATATGGTCCTAGCAAATTGTTTTAATCAGATGGATATATATACCCGACAGTAGGATTCGGTGCTGTTTAACTACTTCATTGAATTAATAATACAAATATGTGGGTTTGATTGATATGTCTGTCCAAATAGGTGGTTGTCTTTTTCAGTTAAACTAAAGATATATATTATTCATAAAAGTGTTTCTCCTGTACTTCAATTTTTTTTTCTCAACATAGTTACCTATACATATAACACCTTAGTTTCACCCCGTCATATATAATGGTATTATGGTAACCTAACTTCAAATTTTATTACTTATCCAAAAAAAAAACTTCAAACTTTATAATATGAACGTGGTCATCCTGGTCAGTTTCCCCTTAATACCAATACAAAGAAACCAAATGATCAGTGCTCTAATCGGAAATTGTGGTCAATTTTAACTTTTTGTATCTTTGTTGCTTGGGACATGTGATGATTTTCCTTTATTCTATAATTAGAAAGTCACTAGCTATATATCACATAAATTATCTTATAGTTACACTCTTAAAGCATGATTATCGGTAAAAACGTTTTTGGGGTTCTTAAATTTTTTTTTTTGTTTTGCTGATTAAAAAAAAAATTAAAAATGAACCAATCGCGGGCCGTTACGTGTCTGTGGGATCCGAAAACAGTACAACAAACCCCTGTAAAACGTTTTTTATTTGGCGACATTGAAGCACAGTTTTTACAAAAAAGTGGTGGGACCTACGCGTAAGAACCCTCCTCCCACCACCGATAATCATGCTCTTAGTCCTGGTATGACTATCACTACAAGAAAACAACGGCATACTGAGGGAAAAAATTGTCGGTATGTCGTCGGAATAACGCTATTCCGACGACATACCGACGAAAAAATTCCTCGGAAATAACTCCTCGGAAATTCATCTTTCCTCGGAAATTCCTCGGAAATTTCCGACGGAATTCCGAGGAAACCCTATTTCCTCGGAATTT
>NC_027753.1:7228043-7231924 GCF_000695525.1 Brassica oleracea var. oleracea
ATCGATCACTAAGATGGACCAAAGCGTAACAATGTGACCGATCGATGGGTATATGTCCAAAAACGCATCGATCGATCACTAGTTCGTCGGAATTTCCTCGGAATATTCCGACGGATTTATGTTTCCTCGGAATTCCGTCGGTATATTCCGAGGAAATTCCGAGGAAACCCAAATTTTGGGTTTCCTCGGAATTTCCTCGAAAATTCCTCGAGAAATTCCGAGGATTTCATTTTCCGTCGGAATGTCCGTCAGAATACCGCTGTTTTCTTGTAGTGTATGGGGGATGTATTAGATGAGAATATAAATTATTTCAATATTGTTCGACACTACATACCCCTCAAAAAAGTATCTATAATTAGTCTAAGAATATATTTTTGCACAACAAAACTTTGTCTAATATTGTTTTGAATTAATGTGAAAGCATCGTAGTTTAATGGTTAATGTTAAAAAGTTTTTACACCCAGATCTAGGATTCAATTTCCAGACTATACAATTTCTTCCAGACTATACACCTAGTGAAGGTTCTAGAGTACTATAGACAGATCTATTTGTTGTGGTCGTCTGCTGCGGGAGAGAGCATGTGAACCGTCCGTCGATCCAAGTGTTTCGGAGAGAGCTTCGTCATCGAATCCTTATCGTGAAGTTGTTCACCAATATCGCATATGTTGCAGGTAGTAGATCATCAAATGTAATAGAGTTAGATATTATATGATGATGTAATGTGTTACTCAGCGTTAAAAAAAAACTGCTTTTTAAAGTGCGCATCCTTTGTTTGAAACTTTCACGAGATGAAAGGAATTAAAGAATAAAGTTACTCAAGAATAAATATATGTACATAATCATATTAATTAGCTTCTTGTTGCAAACCAAACCATGAAGCTATCGTCGCATTAAGTGTCACCAAAGGCTCGGATGGCTAGAAATTGGCTATGAAGTTGTTTGTCCACGAATCTGACCTAAGAATCACACACATGACACATTCCACCACACGAATTCGTATTTATCCAAACAAATTATACTCGTTGAAAAGACCGAAACTTAATAACTCGTTTCGTTTTGCTCAATATTTCAGTAAACCCTAGCAAAAAAAAATTCAGTAAACCCTAGCAAAGCTTTTTTATCCATATAATATCTTAATCAATTGTGTTTAGATCAACTAATATATTCGAAGATAATATTTTAAAGCTGTGATCCATAATGTGACCGTAGTCATCTTGGACATAAAAGCTGAACATTATATGATATCATTTTGTTAACTATAAATATCTAAAATTAATTGGTCCTAATTCGTTTGGTTGTTGTTCGTTTTGCAGATGCTGCCGCAGCCGCATACGCAGCTGTAACTTGTTATTCGTTTCAAAGACGTTGGACGTTGACGTTGACACAGAAAATAGATTTAATATTGTTCGTTGATAGACGTTGCGGTTATTTTCATTTTGTTTATATTTTAATTTTATAAATTTGTAAAATTATATTTTAAAGAAATAAAATGTAGTTTAAATATATTTATATCCATAAAACTGTTATATTTAATTGATAATAAATAAAATATAGTTTAAACAAACGAACATAATTTAGAAAAAATAGCCGCAGCTGCAGGAAGTTGCGCTGCCAAACGAACAGCACTGTTGTATGTTCCTACGACTATAGAGGACCAAAATTCAGACCGTAAAATTAACACGCTCAGCATGCGTCACGCGTATGTTTTCAATACAGCTAGGTACAGGGTATATATGGCCAGAGTTAATTAAATCATTTTAATAAATTCCGTACTAAAGAATCAAATGGTTTCTTCTAGTCGGTGGGAATTTTGCTTTTGCTAAATCATCTCTTACTTTAGCTGGTTTAGGAAAGTGATTAAGGACCGTTCCTTAGTCTTCTGCTTTATCCGATATAATTAGTGAGTTTCTTCAACCACCGGGTAATATATCACACATGTGCAAATACCACAAACCAAACAAATAAATTTAAAACATTGTCTTGGTTACATGTATTTTTCGTGTATATAACCAACCACAAATGTCATTGTTATAATTTTAGGACATTGCGTATATTTTGAAGCTTACCCACCAATTGATTAATAAGAACTCTTGATTAATATGTAAAGAATACAATGTACAAATGTTAGTTAGGTTTAATTTCTAAGTAACTAAATTTTAAAAAGAAAAAAAACTTGGCAAAAACTAAAATAAAATACGGTGATAAAATTTTAAATAAATCTTATATACCTCGTATGATCTAAACATATCATGTGAAATAGCTTTTATCAAGTAACATGATTTAACCCTTTAACAAAAAAAAAATCGCATAACATAATCAATACTATTAAAAGGGAAGAAATTTTAATAAATATACGTAAAAAGGTTGTTTGGACACTTTCATTAACTAATAATATTTTGGTATTACTTTGATTTGGACAAACAATACGCTACCTTAAATTTCTCTAACAATTATTTAGTCAAAGCTTTTAATTATTGGACACGTATCTTTTTGTAAACGAAAAGATTATACCATATATATACGACCACATACATTTGGTTCACAAAAATATAATATAACGTACACTTTATTATACTCTTCTCTAAATATGTCTCATTAACTTCATAATTAAGATAAGTTTAAAATTATCAAAAACCCAACAAATCTTTTTTTTAATCTTCAACAAAACGCCTACAAATCTATACTATTAAATTAGCCAAAAACCTCTCAAATAAATCTTAAGTTTCACCAAATGAACAAATGTAACTTTTATAAAATGCACAAAAATATAATGAAAAGTTAGATTTGGGCATTCGGGTATTCGGATAAAGTATAAATCGGTTTCTTTCAGGTCCAAGTTCTTTGGGTTTTGGTCATTTATATCCAACTGGGTATTTGAATTTTTTTGTTGTTGTTCACATCGGTTCCTTTTAGTTCCAAGTTAGTTTGAGTCAATAATTCAAGTATCTAGCTCGGTTCGAGTATTTAAGACAAAAAGATCTAAAGAATCCGAAAAGCCAAAAAATCAAAACATAGAAATACCCAAAATCAAACAAATACCAGAATTAACTAAATATCTAAAAGACCAAAATCTTACCCGAGAACCAAAAATATCCAATATTTAAAATATATTTTTTAAAATTTGAAATTTTACCAAAAACTTGAAAATATAACAGAAAACGCGAATCCAAAATTTACAATAATATTTTTATACTGAGAACATATATGAATTACTCAAATATACATAATATGAACAAACAATTCTGGGTACTTTGGGTACCCAGAGTCTAACAGAGACCCGTAGGTCCAAAAAAATCTAATGGGTACTTTTTCCCAATCCCGAACCTCAACCTATATTTCGTATTGGTTTGGTTCGTTTATCAAATTTGGGAAAAAATTTCATCCTTAAAAAAGAGTTGCATAAGAGTGTATATAAAAAATCTCGAATAAACTTATTCATAAGTTATATAATTTTAAACAAATTTATGTATTCGATATAATACGACTTTATAACATAATAATACACAATATACTCAAACTACCATCCCATATCTAACTTCATATATAACTAGTAAAACCCGCGCACTACAAGAAAATACATGCTTAGCGAGGAAATTTAACGAGGAAAAATAATCCTCTTAAATTTACGTCGATTTTACGAGGAACTTACGTGGAAAACTAAAGTCATCGTTGTTTCCTCGTAACGTAACGACAAAAATGTTTCGTCGTAAAGTGGATGTAATTTAACGAGTATTTTACGAGGAAAAACTATTTCCTCGTAAATACGACGTAAACTTTGCGTGTTATTTACGAGGAAATAGTTTACGTATATTTAGCGGGAAAATTTTGAATCCACAACTTTGTAGGTGTTACACGTTTTTTTTTTGCCACCTAATTAATTT
>NC_027753.1:7232147-7242061 GCF_000695525.1 Brassica oleracea var. oleracea
GGTAATTAAATATTTTATTAAATAATTTTTTTAATATATATATTTTTATTCTAACTTTCTTAAATGTTTTTAGGCCAAAGAGACGGGACATTTCCCGTCTCTTATGGAACTTTACGAGAGGACCCACAAGAACAAGGCGGACGTATTTGTTGATGGCAAGTCCGAGCATATCTACAACAACGTGGTTGCTCGGGTTGAAGACCGCCAGACCCAGCTGACCCAGCAGTCTACCGATGGATTACCCGTCACTTATCCACACTTGAAGTGGATAAGATTTACGAGGAGGTAAATTTTCTAAAATTTTAATTTTTATTATTCATTTAATTTAACTTTAAATTTTTACTAACAATATTTATTTTTTGTTTTTAAGGTTGTCCCTAAAAAAAAGCGACGAACGTTGGAGATTGGTTCCGTCAATGATGTTCCGAGAGCGACATCGTCTTATGGTCAGCGACGAGATGATGAAGTCACTGAGCTGTGTAACGAGTTGGCCTCGACAAAAGCTCGTATGGGTGGAGTCGAGGGCTTCTTGGACGTGGTAGCGGCCACAAATCCGGAAAGGGAGTCCATGTTGAGGAACATGCGACAACAATAGGCCTGGGAATATGAGTTTTTACCCGCGGGGCCCGGCCCGTTTGACCCGCCGCGGGGCGGGTGCGGGTCGAACAATTTAGAAAAATTGATTCGCGGGTGCGGGTGCGGGTTATAAGCATTTTATGCGGGGCGGGTGCGGGTAGTTGGATTTTGAAGCGCGGGTACCCGCCAACCCGCAAATTTTTTTTTTTTACATTTTTTTTTTAAATTTTTTTTTTTTTGTAAAAATGTATATTTGTAAAGAAAATATGGTAATTTTCAAAAATAATAATCAAAATATTTTAAAATATTTAAAATTTTAATTATAAATATATAAAATTTTAATTATAAATATATTATTTATATTATATTTTACAAAAATTAAATTAAATAAATATTTTTTAAAATAAAAATATAACCCGCGGGTCCCGCGGGTTATCCGAAAAATTAAGCGGGGCGGGTGCGGGTACAAATTTATTTGTTCGCGGGTTGTGCAGGTCGGATTTTTTGACAAAAAAAAACTTTGTAACCCGCGGGTTGGCGGGTCAGCGGGGCGGGTTTGACCCGCAACCCAGCCCTAATTTTGAGCTTGGTTATTAAGATAATTTTATATATTATATCAAAATAAACATGAAACTAAGTATTTTTAATGTTAGGTTTTAAATACTATTTTCGTCTACTAATTTGGATATTCAGATTCAACTTTTTAGATTATTTTGGTTTCAGATATCCGTTTGGATTCATGTCGGATTTGGATAATACATATAACCCAAAATATTATTGTCCATGATCCATCAAATATTTTTTTAATGAGATATGAATTGAGATTTTTTTGTTTCGGATTCGGTTTGGATCTCGGATTGAAATACAAATATCTAGACTTTAAAAAAATGCCATCATGTTCTATTCACATTATTACTTATATAAAAGTATTACATAAAAAAAAAGAGAAAAAAATTATAAAACAATGATAACTTTTTTCTTAAGTTTTGTGCTATTATAATTGTTAACTAAGTTTAAAATTTACATTTAAGGTATTTACGTGTAGTTTACGAGGAACTTGTTTCGAGGTATTTACGAGGAAATATAGCGACCTCCTTACGTGAAATATTGACGTGGTCTTTACGACGAAATGATCTACTTCGTCTTTACGATGAAATATATTCCTCGCTACGTTACGACGAATTAGCGAGGAAATATGTGTTACGACATATGAGTAATGAGCAAACGTGGTTCCTCGCTAATTCGTCGTAAAGCCTCTTTTACGACGAACTCACGAGGAAAATCACCCTCGTTAAGATTATGTTTTCTTGTAGTGGCGCTTTCTAATCGCGGATCAAAATCTAGTTTTCTATTTATAAAGAAAATATGTATGACATTATACGCAATAAATAACCCATGCATATCTATGATTTTGTTATCTATTGTTTGTATATATAAATTTGTTAGAATTTGGCTATGCATATCCTTCAGTATTCATGAAACATTTTATTCGGATTCCCACATAGGATAATGTGCTGAGATTGAGTAAATAAACAAAAACATGCATCAATTTATTTTTATTTTATTTTTGTTAAATGTGAATCAGTTTATTTGTTGTTTTTTTTTGGTAAAAAAGAAGGTGGTTTCACCTCTTTGCCGGGAACCCAAGCAATGTAAATAGTCTCTCCCAGCACATATCGAACCCAGGTGGCGGAAGTTACCGCCGCAACCTCTTTACCACCAGAGGTGACTCATTCTGGTAATCAGTTTATTTGTTATTTAGGTTTTGTGTTCAAAGTTAACATAATATCAGAACCAAATTTGTTGGGATGATGGCGTTGTTGGTATGGACTTTCCGATCTTAAATACGCTTCCAGTTCATGGGCTAGAAGAGTTTTATCTCAAAGTATGTTACAAATCCCACATTGCAAACTATGATGGAATCTAAAATAGTAGTAAGTTGTAACAGCTTGAAGCAACCTATATTTTCGCTAGTCGAACGATTCGTATCTTTCTCTCCCCTGCGTCTCTCGCGTCCGGCCAGATTTAATTGCAGCTCCGGCGTTCGGCCGCACGTCACGGCACATGCTGGCACCAGAGGCGCCTCTCTTCTCCTTCATTCTTCATTCGCTCTTTGATTTGTCGCAGTCTCGTCTCCCTCTCTGTTTTCTTACGGTTGTGTGTTGGCGGTTTCGTCTATCTCTTTCATGTGCGCAGAAATTTTTGTTCCGGCGTTGTTCTTCTCGGTCATGGAGTCCGGAGGCGGTGAGAAGTGTGGGTTCCAGTGGCAAAATCGTTTTTAGGGTTTTTCTTTTGGCCCCTTTAGCCATTAGGAGGGTCGGTGGCGCGCGGAGTCGATTGGACGTTTTGGGCTCCAAATCTTGTATGCAGTCATGTGTCTGCTTATTTCCGGTTTGTAGCTCGAGCGACGGTGTTTCTGGGTTCTCGGTCTATGCCTTGGAAGCTCATGGGGCTCGCTTGGGGCCGTTCTCAGTTGCTGACGGTGGCATTTGTTGGTATTAGTGGTAGTGGCGCATGGAGTGTAGTGGTAATCCGGTGTCGGATGGAGAGGCATTTTTAAACCTCTTTTCACATCTTCAGGCTTCAGGTTCATCAGTGAGATATAGTCTTCTTACTTTCATGTGTGTTCTCAGCTCTTGGTTTATTGTTTAGCTGTTCTGAAGTCACCGGCTGATGTAGCGGAAGCTTCTAGGGATAGGACTAGAGATCCATTGATTCTTAGAATACCCGGAAAAGTAGGATAATCAAAAGGATCTTATTTAGTATAAGAATGCCTAAGATCAATGTATTCTTAAATTCGTTGAGATCACATATGATCTACCGAAAACAAGGAACAATAGAGAAAACTCTCAACTTTTATTAAAAATCAACCAACTCATAAACTACGTAAAACCATAGCCGCAAATACTATATATAAGAAAACATAAGAACCCTAAAACTTTAGAGATAATTATCTTAATAATAAATAAACTCTAAATAAAACACTAAATAAATAAGATATTTATTCTAAATATCTTCTCTGCATCATTTTCTCCGGGTTGAAAAGATTCGTCCTCGAATCTTAACCGTGGTCTTCAAACCCAAAACGCTGTCCATAACACACATGTTTATCTTTTTCCTTGGCCTTCCATCGATAATAACCATCAAACAAAATAATATAATTCTTTTGCACCATCAATTTAATCTTCAAATCTATCGGAACAAAACACATCACAAAGAACTGAATTTTTTTCTTCATGTGTTCTTTATGATAAGGAGACAAAACCTCCACTATCTCCATGCTTCTCACGGACATCTCTTCTTTAATAAGATTGAAGTGGCTGACCTCGTGGACGTCTTCTATCACCATCATGATTTGACTTTGATCCACGAACGCATCTCTCGATAATTGATTGTTGATGAAGCTTACGTTATCTTCGTTGTAGATATCATAAACTGGATCACCAATAATCTCAATGTAAACAATTTGTTCACTTTCTACGAACAAATTCTCCATGATTCCAGAATCGAGTTTTGATTAAAAAACCAAAACACCAGCTCTGATACCACCTGATGTAGCGGAAGCTTCTAGGGATAGGACTAGAGATCCATTGATTCTTAGAATACCCGGAAAAGTAGGATAATCAAAAGGATCTTATTTAGTATAAGAATTTTAAAACGTCAAACAACCATTCTAAGTAGCACCGAACAATATGAAAATTCACTAAATATATATACGAATACAAAAGATCTACAAATATAAAGGTTATAGAAAACAAATGTACATCTAGCTAGAGATCTATGAGCTTGCCTCTAAACCCAAAAGAATTGGAATCCAAATACATAACATTTGCCTCATTACAACAATAATAAAAACTCAAATGTCCTATTTTTATTGCGTCAGCATTCCATCATATATAACCAAACCCACCAACTTGCCCTGAATACCCAAACCCGACCGAGTCGATACCATAACTATTTTGAGCAAAACCAAAGTCGTCCGGGTTGTTAAACTCTTCCTCCATCTTCAGGTAGCCAGAATTAAACTCAAGACTAGGAACAACATGACTCAGTCCGAGTTCTGGACCTGAGTTATGCTCAACATTGCCAACAAAACTACCCCAATCGAAGCTATTTGTGTCCGCTAAACCGTTGAACCCGGTTTTCTCTCCTACGGTAAGGTCCGGTCTAAGCGAGGAGAACCGGTTTGACGAATTAGCATACTGGAAATTTCTGTTGTCGGTCTCATGATGTAGTGAATCAAGAACGTCTTCAAAGTGAGAAGAAGATGACGTCGTTGATGAAGTACCATTGTTGCTAAGTTCTCTAGTACTCGTAACTACATGTTCGTAGGCTTGTTTTTGTGCGCTTGATTGCTTCTTGTATATTCTACATAGAACCCAATCATCTAACTGCAAAAGAAAAAAAAATATTAATTAGGGATAAATCATAAAGATTATTTATAAAATACAATTTAATTATAAATTGTGATTTGTCACAACATGAAAATTGATAATTCACATGTTGTTTTGTTACCTTAGAGCTTCCGTTTGCACGAGAGGGTTCAAGGAGACGATACTCATGCATGATCCAATTGGTTTTAGTGCCTTTAGGTGCTTTACCGATGTAAAACACCAAAGCCTTCTTAATACCAACTCTCTTTCCTTCCGTCGAGATGATTTTATCCGTACCCGTAGCTTTCCAATAACCTGACCCGGCTACCCGGTTCGGTCTTGACCCGTTTGGGTACTTTCTATCTCTCGGACTAAAAAAATACCACTCTTTTTCTCCGAATAGGGCCTTATCTAAAATCACAACCAAACCAAGAAAAATTATGAATATGTTGTTTTTTTCAAGAACTTTAAAATTGTACCGGTTTGGTTTACTTACTTGGTAAGACCCAAGGATCGAACTTGTAAAGATCGATTTCAGCAATAAGCTGGAGAGAAAAATCATAACCGGCTGCTTTTCTGCAGAGATATTGAACCATAAGCTCTTCGTCGGTCGGGTAAAACCGGAAACCCGGTGGTAAACTCAATTGGGCTAACGGGTCGGTTTCTTGGATACCCATCTTTTTCTTCCTCAACTTCTCTACGAGGAAACTATTGCAGCAAAGTATGTGTTTTAATAGTATTATTATTCAAATATGAACGATAAGGTTTGGGTCATAAGCTACTTATTTATATATATGGAATCCACCGCTGCGAATTAACGTGTGTACTGAAACTGGGGACCCACTTTTGTGCTTATCTCTAAACACTTTTGAATCCTGACACGTGTGTCAGTTATATCGTCGTAATTTACGCAAATCCCTTTGGTTCATTGAACCTACATGAGAGCATATTTGGCTCTTCCTCGTACTATTTGTATGTTAGGTTCTTTTGTCAGTAATATTATTTATTTATTAGTGTTCACTAGTTTGAGAAGTATTTTACTATGAAAAAGTAATAATTAAAACGATGCTAGTTTTTAGTTCAAAAACTAATATATTATGAGAAATGATTTAGAATCTAATGTTTAATTGAGGTTTCTTTTGTATTACTACTTTACATATTTATTTAATGTTATTTTAAAATATGGTGTAAAGTGTATAGTTTTAGTATAATTTTCCATTTTTTTAAATAGAGTATATAGTTGTAATATATTAATCTACTGTTTTGACCGAGTAAGTGGACGTTTAGGTCATCAAAGCTGTTGGTTTTTTTCATTGATTTGACCAGAATTAAACTGTCTACATAAACGACCAAGTTTTAGAACACAAAACTATATATTTAGCGAGTATATTGAACATAAACCATGAAATCTGCGAACTGGTAAAAGATAGTTTTCATTACACGTTTTTTTTGTTGACGCGTTCTATTGAAATGTATATATGCCAAATGTTGTAGTGTTCAGAATAAAGGTAGGACACATGTAACTGAATGGGTGGATAAGAGAACTTAATTTTTGTTTTTAAAAAAGCGAAGTTGAGAGGACAATGAAACTGTTCAATGTATCTTAGGTATCATCAACATGGAAAGCATTTTCCATACAGACAAAGCTACAACGTGACGACACGTGGCCACGTGTCTATGGTATAAGTTAGGCGCCATATTTGTCATTTGTCAAAAAGACGTTATAACGATTGACGATAAACAAAACACGAGTTTGATGTTGACTAAAGATTTTTTGTTAATTGTAAAAAAAAAAGTTATGACTGTTTTTTTTTCGTCTATTTATTATTATTATTGACTGTTTTGTTTCACTAACACTACAGTACAATTTATTTACTGTAGTTACTTAACTTTTTGTTTTGGACTTTAATTATTTAACTTAGTTTCACAGGTTATCCGTATATTCAGATAGGAACTATAATAGTCGCAGTTTAATTTATTGTTCTTAATGTATTCTTTTGAATTGGATAGCGCATGGTATATAAATCTCTAGTATTCTCAGAATATGCTGTTTTGAAACAAGCAGTATATAACTGACTAAGCGTTTTTCTATATAGCAACACAATTCCGCATTTGGTTAAAATCAGTTTTAAAACTTATGTTGGATCCAAAAAAAATTCAAGAACCGAACCATATAAGCATAACCCTTTTTGTCAATATAATCTAACATCTCCTTTTGTAGATTTGTAGTGTCGATGTTTATCCAAAATAGTTGAGGAAACTATAATTAGGAGCTATGTTTCGTACGGGTCAACTGTGTAGTTTTCCATAATATATTTCTATCTATTTATTGTTTTCGATCGTCATTTTGATTTAAGTAAATTATTATTCATAAATATATATGCATCGCTAGTTTATTTTCTAAAATTATAATCTGAACCTATATATACATCCTGGAGATCACAAATCTGCGAGCAAAATTTAAGCATACATAAACCAGGTTAAAATTATAAATGAAGACTGTCGTTATGGAACCCCTCTAGTGGAACTTAAATAATTTATTCCACTCAAATACATTTCGTGCTAACAACCATTTGATGCTTTATACGTACTTTTATTTATTTTGTTTTATCATCTATATCTCTCATTTTCGATTAGTGATTTATCATTCATCATTTATCAAATGATAACGAACTACTCAAAGAATAATTATGATTTTATTAATCGCTCTTGTTTTTTATTGTTTTTTTAACGTGGATCACTGAGGCTTAAGTCCAATTGGTTTACAAAGTAGGCCGTAACAGCTGATCGGTCAACCATTTTGCATTAGTCAGAAAGTATTCTAAACTCGGTTCAGACAATGTGGTACGCTTTTGGACTAGTCCACTATGTAACACTAAGTGTGTTGTTCCCGGGACCGACCGGATCATTCGATAGGGTTTATCAAAAAATTGTGGAAAATATATTAAATTTTGGGAAGGAGAAGAAAAATTCCAGAAAGTATTCATTTCAATGGATTCATGTTCGATATGTCCTTACATAAAATGATATAGAAAATTATAATATCTTTTAGTATTTTTTATATATCTAGTTTAGGAAATATACTTAATATAAAACATATGTAATCGTAATAATATTTTTTTGAGAGTTAGTATACAATTATGCAATTTCAAATTAATATTAATCTTTAAATGATATGACATGATAGGTATAATATTTTAAGAATCGGTTTTATTTCTTTTAAGCTAAGTCTATATGCTTTTGAATCTAAACCAAAATGCTTCCAAATTTAAATTTGTTCAATCTCAAAATTTAAGTCATCGATCTTCTTATTCAAATTTTCATTGACTTTAGAATCTTTTTCTTTTGTGTTACAGAAAATTTAGCTGTATTAAGTTTTTTTTTTAAAAGACTAAAGGTGTTACATAATTTTCATAATATAATCTTCATGAGAATTGACTTCTTTGTTCATAAGAAGTTATCACCATCATCACGAGAGATTTATTGCCGACCACAGCAACAGTCAACACCGTTGATGATGCGTTGGAGGCTTGGAGCCCAAACTCTATTCAAGATTGTACAACAGATGCATGTGTTATTATACAGTATCAAAGTGTGGAATTAACAAAATTGTTCAAATTTGATGCAGCATGGCCCTTATTCGACTCGTTAAAATGTCATTCTTAACCAGAAAAATCCTAGACCAAAAAAATTTATTTTTCTTAATTTTCTAAGCATCATTCGAATTCACTATCAAAACTTAACAGTGTATCCGGCAATGTCCACCCAAAGCTTCTAATTCATCACAAGAATTTAATATTTTTAACACTTTCATTTAAGAAGATTTGATCGCATGATTAAGGATCGACAAGTTTGCCAAAATTCTCAAAATAGTTGAAGAAAATGGTAAAACTTCAAAAAAAGATTTTAGTCTTTCAAAATTTTGTATTGCCAAAATGAAATTGTTGATTTTTAGTTAAAATTGTTAGATATTTCAATAGATAAATTTATTTTGTTGATTATTATATTTCGATTTCATTTTTCAAACCATGATTGAATAATGGAAATGTTTGAGTAATGGAACAATATCTCAGTTATGATTTTGAGTTTGCAGATAATACATAAAATAACATGAAAATTAGAATAATATATAAAAGTTGTTAAATATACTTACTTTATAAAGTATATTTGAAATGAATATGTATGTAATCTTAATTTTTTATTTTTATAAGAGTCGATATATAATTTTCCTAATCATAAATTTTGTTTTATTCGAAAAGACTCGGTTTAGAAAAATCATTGTACATTGACAAAAAAAAACTCGTTGCATCGGACTGCGAACTTGTGATCTTAGGTTATGATATAATATAAAGGGCCCACTTGATTCGATGACGACTTTTATGAGTTTATCATACACAGGTAACACATCATATATTCATATGCTAAAGATTTTTAGTTTTTTTTAAAAAAATAAACCAAGTTAGAGATTTTTTTTTTTCATCTGATAGTATTAATATTAAACAAAGAAGAGTTACAAAGGCAAGAACAGGTCCGAACAACTAAGAAAGATAAATAAACTAACACAGACGTGGCCTAAACAAAAGGTCCAAAAAAACATAAACCACCACCCATGGACACATAAACACCAGGTGCACTAAGGAGAGAATGAAGGGACACGCACTACAAGAAAACAACGGGATTCTGATGGCCGAAATCGTCGGAAATTCGTCGGAATAGACCGATTCCGACGAATTTCTGACGAACCCGTCCGTCGGTATCGTTTCGTCGGAAAAAAAAAATTCGTCGGAATTTCGTCAGAACTTCCGACGACTTTCTGACGAATACCGAGAAACGTCATTCTGACGAACTTCCGACGATATTACGATGCGGATACACGAGACCAGAGTTCATCGGAAAAACTACGTACCGACGGAGAACGTTCCTCGGACACTTCCGACGTAGAGTGTTCCTCGGTGCATTCCGACG
>NC_027753.1:7242529-7244698 GCF_000695525.1 Brassica oleracea var. oleracea
GAAACTATTTCAGCTTCCACCAAATCAACTACACCTCTGATCACGGGGTCCTGAATTTGACCCGTCGTCTTGTTAGTGTGAGCCACCTTAATGAGTTGGAGACGATCAACGGGATTACCGTCATTTGCTTCGATCTAAAAAAACCGCCATTATTAGCCAAAAAATATATAAAATATTTATTTAAAAAATATAAAGATAAATAATAATAAAAAACTTACAAGTTCATCCTCCTTAGTAGACATGGAGCAAGCGCCGAGGTTGTGCACATACATACCTTTCCCGCCACGATCGCTCTTCCGGTTCCTGGAGTTCCTAGAAGACGTCTCTGCAGTGTCTTCCCTCTCCCAATGAGCTATCAACTGCTCCCACACCCCCCCGTTGATGAACCGTGGCTTCTTGTTCTTCTGCCAAACTGTCTTCCACGCGTTTATCTGCTTTGTGTAAGAGTCCATGGCCTTTTCGTTGAATTTCTTACGGACTGTTTCCGTAAGATCGGAGTGCCAGTTGAACTCTTGCTACAAAACAAACACAATTTAATAAGTAAATATATTTAAAAAAATGTTCAAACTTTAAAAAAATGAAGAGTTACTATACCGTGAACTGACGAAACCACAACTCTCGTTCGTCGTTAGGGATGACACTCCACTTTGGATATCCAAAACGGAGCATGGAGTACATCTTCTGGTTGATGCTCCGGCTAATGCCATTTTTCGACTTGGTGAACCTTTTAAAAAAATACAAGTTAGCAAGTTAATTAAAGGAAAAAATATAACGGTACAAATAAAAAAATACTAACCAAGTGCTATAGCCTCGTCATGGGTTGGTTTGGAGAAACGGGAGATGCTCTCGACCTGGTTGTTGAACCAATAGATGAACCGGCATGACCCCCGGATCCTGTTGAGCAGCAGCGTGAGGGGCAGCGTGAGGGGCTGAGGGAGCTGGAGCGGGAATATATGCGGGAACCTAGCCATGAGACGATCCCGATGCACGGGAACTGCTCACCGAACTACGTCGAAGACGGGCTGCGGTGCGGGCTTCATCCTCGGCCCTAAAAAAAAAAAATTAACCCATCAAACATATTTTCAAATGATTTCTATTTTTAATGTTTTCATTAATATATTTACAAAAGGTTTTATAAACGTTTTAAAAAAAACTATTAAAATTTTAAAATTTTTTATTATACATAGTTTATTACTGAAAACTTATAAAAAATTATAAAAAATTTTAAAATTTTTATTATACATGATTTACATATATATATATATATATATATATATATGTATACAAAATTATAAAAAATTTATAAATATAGAAAAATGTTGTTAAAAATTTATAAATGAAGAAAAATGTTGTTAAATATTTATATTTTTAAAAAAAAATGTTGTTAAATATTTATTAGTGGAAACTTAAAAAAAAATATAAAAAATTTTAAAATTTTAAAATTTTTACTATACATCATTTACATATATATATATATGTATACAAAATTATAAAAAATTTATAAATATAGAAAAATGTTGTTAAAAATTTATAAATGAAGAAAAATGTTGTTAAATATTTATATTTTTAAAAAAAAATGTTGTTAAATATTTATTAGTGGAAACTTAAAAAAAAATATAAAAAATTTTAAAATTTTAAAATTTTTACTATACATCATTTACATATATATATATATGTATACAAAATTATAAAAAATTTATAAATATAGAAAAATGTTGTTAAAAATTTATAAATGAAGAAAAATGTTGTTAAATATTTATATTTTAAAAAAAAAATGTTGTTAAATATTTATTAGTGGAAACTTAAAAAAAAATATAAAAAATTTTAAAATTTTAAAATTTTTACTATACATGATTTACATATATATATATATGTATACAAAATTATAAAAAATTTATAAATATAGAAAAATGTTGTTAAAAATTTATAAATGAAGAAAAATGTTGTTAAATATTTATATTTTAAAAAAAAAATGTTGTTAAATATTTATTAGTGGAAACTTAAAAAAAAATATAAAAAATTTTAAAATTTTAAAATTTTTACTATACATGATTTACATATATATATATATGTATACAAAATTATAAAAAATTTATAAATATAGAAAAATGTTGTTAAAAATTTATAAATGAAGAAAAATGTTGTTAAATATTTATATTTTAAAAAAAA
>NC_027753.1:7247733-7252060 GCF_000695525.1 Brassica oleracea var. oleracea
TCCAATCTCAAACGGCTATACAACGGTCATATATATTTGTCGGCAACGGTCACATGGTTCGTCGGAATTCCGTCGGAAAATACCGACGGAATTCCGACGACTTTGCTGTTAATCGGAATGTCGTCGGAAATTCGTCGGAATGTACCGACGAACTTCCGACGACTACAACGGTTACATTTTTTATCGGAATGTCGTCGAAAAGTCGTCGGAAAATTCCGACGACCCATGTTTCGTCGGAATTCCGTCGGAAATGGCCGACGGAATTCCGACGACTTAATTTTTTTGGATTTGGTCGGATATTTGTCAGTATTCCGTCACAAATTTCCGACGACCTTGGTGTCCGTCGGAACCTCCGTCGGAATTCTGTGTGTTTTCTTGTAGTGACCTGTCGAACGCATAACTCCTCCACCATGCCTCCACCGCCAGAGCTTACGCCGAGACTTCCACCGTCTTCACCGATTAATTCTTCATCGGAACTAAACAACACCCACCGGAAACCTGCCGGAAACATGATCAAACGAACCCACCATCTTCAAGACATACACCTTCATCGCCTGTGTTTCAAACCTCGGAGAGCATCAATCGACAGTCGAGATCTCACCCGAAGCCCTAGGAAAACAAACACAGCTAGAAGAGTCTTTACCCCACTAATTCCACAGAAACTCAGAACAAACCACTAATCGGTAATAAAACCGAGATCCACAAAACCACCTACTTTTGTTTTTAAAGGAGAAAGACGGTAGAACTTTTGGCGAAGCCGACAACGCAGAGCATCGGATACCTCCACCCCCCAAAGACATAAGCTGACGACGACAGAGCTTTAAGATTCTCTTTATCCCAGAGTCAAAAAGTAAACGATAAAATACACAGAGAAAAGGAGAGGAAATACACCAAATGCCGGACCGACGGAGGCCGTGGAAGCCTATACCGTCGGCCGGAGACACTATTCTCGTCGGAAA
Organism: Brassica oleracea var. oleracea; assembly: GCF_000695525.1. Classification (NCBI taxonomy): domain Eukaryota; kingdom Viridiplantae; phylum Streptophyta; class Magnoliopsida; order Brassicales; family Brassicaceae; genus Brassica; species Brassica oleracea. The sequence goes on from NC_027753.1 coordinate 7,248,693, forward strand.
ATTAGAGGGAAGACAGAGCGTTTGGAGAGAGAAAATATTGGTTGGCTATCATATTATTTTTACTAAACAAACAAAGTTAGAGATTATTACTTCATATAATAATTGAAGAAATTCCTGGAAGCTAAAATAAAGAAAAAGGTGAGTTAATTTAATAAAATTAGCAATCACTTTCTTAGGCTAATTTTTATCAGCTTCTTTAATTTAGCTATATTTAAAGGTATGCACTTAATAAAATATCTATTTTGGAACTATTCAGTTTGATTTGGATCGATAAGATTCGAGTCTACTTTATTAGACGCAGAAAGGGCTGATCCGCTTTGTTTCAACTTTCTTGAGTCCTTTAGACACAGAAAGGGTTGATCCGGTTTATAAGATTAAAAACAGTGGGAATTTGATTCAGCCCAAAACCATCTTCGGCCCACTAAAAATATTCCAATTAACTAACATCGACGCAAAACTAGGTTTGCTAACCTCCACAGCAACAAGCTTCTTTTACAGTCTCATGACTCTCATCACTGAGTTTTCTCCTCCACATAGAGAGGGAGAGGGTACGAACTTCGACCGAGACTGTATGGGTGAACCAAGAACATGATTCTAGTCGACCTACTATGGATAATTTGCATAATTTGTCTTTTCTTGGAAGAGAAACCTAGACTTCCTTCCTGCTGTACTAGCTTTAATGAATCTTTCTCAAACCACTGGATTAAAAAGGGGTTTCTGTAATATTTTAAAAAAGTATAATGATGTTGAAAACAAACAAAGAGTTTCGGTATTAGAAAGAGAGAATGTTATTTATTTATTTCTTGAGCTTACAAAGAAATAACTTGCCACACACACAAAAATAATACAAAGAATAATGCAGATTAGAAATCCTCATTACAAAAAGTTGTTATCTCTTCTGTTAACTTTTTTTTTTGTCAACTATCTCTTCTGTTAACTATATATATGCATGAATGAAATGAATTAAATTAATTAATTAATCATATAAAATATATATGTGAGAGAAGCTTCTGATTTGGAGTTAATTAAAGTTCTTCCAACGCCTAAACATCTTCATCTTCAGAATCTAACTCCACCAACCTCTCAACGATAACATCCGACGCAACTGTAACAACCTCTGATAAATTCCTAAAATGAGCAAAAAAAGAAACAAGAAGAAATTTTAAGTTAGATCAGAAATTTTATGTAAAACATTTGTTTTTATATATAATGGAAACTCAAACTTACCCTTTACAGGAATCGAACGTAAGCCCGACGATATCTTTAGCTTCTTGAAGAGCCCATCTAAACCGTTGGATTTCATCATCAGAACATGTCACCCTTTCGATCATAACATCGAGTTGTGAAGGTTTGATGTCGAAAAATATCGGTATCACCCTTTTCTTGGACTCCATAATAAGAGCAAGCTCGTGCAAACAGAAATAAGAATCGCAATAGTTGGGAGAGAAAACGGTAACGGCGACTTTAGAAGTGAGAATCGCCCGGTTGATATGATCAAAAAGCTTGTCGCCAGGTTTCATGTTCTTGCTATCCAAGAATGGACGTATGTTACGGGCATTGAGATTGTCGTAAAGCAAAGTCGCGATGTTTCTCTTTGTGTCGGTTCCTCTGTGGTTGATGAACACATCATGCAAAGCTTTGGGTTTTGTTGATGATGAAGAAGAAAGAAGATCGAGGAATAGTTTGTTGTTCAGTTGAATGGATTTGGATTGCTTCACGAAGTCAAAAACCCTAGAGATCATGATTTTTTTGTTTTTGGTGATGAGATTAGATAGGATTGATGGATGATGAATAGAGGCTTGTGTTTGTATGTGTTACTATGTATGTATGTATGTGTATTCGTGTATATATAGTGTTTGAAGTATAATTGTCGTGATATAATGGGCTTGAATCGGAGAAGAAGGCAAGAAGAGAAGTGGTGGATTTTGAACAGCATAAGAGGAATGTTTACTAGACGTTGTCCGCGTCAAGATAAATAGTTCTTCTGACTAACCCATTTTATTATTTATATAATGTATTATAGCATGGCATATAGTTTCTTTCTAGCTACTACATATTATTTTTGACAGGAAATATATCATTAAATATATAATCACCACTAGCGAATATATCATCATCATAAAGCGTAAATTATTTTATAATAGGCAATACTATCATTAAGATTTTTCCATATAAATTTGAAATAGTTAGAGAGGGTCGATAAACTTCTAGCTTCGTTCTTTTTTGTAAAAAAAAAACTTCTTCGTTTTTGACAAAAAGCTTCTGTAAAAATTAACTTTCAGTTAATCATTTAAATTATTAGATTATGTATATATTACTTAGATTGTTTGACAATTATAAAATTGGTACAGTCAAAAAAATGTAAGACACAATCATATTTTTGTGTGTGACCATTGTCTCATGTGTCCATTGTATCGAGACATTCAATTTTTAATAGAGAAGGCCTATTAGCTAGATTAAAAAAAACAATGACGAAAGAGTATTTATTTCAAAATATTAAGCGTCATGTATATGTTTTATATTTTATAGAGTACTGGACAATCTAAAGTCTACATCAATGGACAATGGTAGTAACTTGGGTTCAACAGTTTAATGTTTTAATTTGTGTATACTAACTTGATAACTAATAATTCAATATACAAATTATAAGTAAAATATTGGACTTGTTTGAATGTAAGTTATAAGAAGAATGAAGAACAAGAAATAGAATGTGAGACTATTGTAGTCGTTGAATCGAGTTTGACCCTTTCCCGTCAAACAAGCTAACGATGTGCTTGACATTTCTTCTCCTCTTCTATGAGTTAAAAGAGTAAAAGACATACTTTATTTCTCCTGTTTTTGTTGTCTCTATATATCAAAAGTATCACACATATGGCTACGTTTAGAGAGCGTGAAATTGAGTTTGGATCTTTTAGGGCAAGTGGAGCTTAATTACCACTTCAAGATATTCATTTGAGTACGAGAATTCGACTTGAATTTCACGCAAACAGTTGAGAAAAGAGCCAATAAGTCTTTTCAAAAATAAGATATTGGTAGTTTAAAAAGAATAATAGCCTATGATCTTAAACTCACTTATGAAAATTAGTTGTTGCAGTTACTACGATAATTAATCCCCTATATATTAATCGAAGAACATTTGAAAAGATGTAACCTCAATTTTGTATTAATTAAAATAGACCCTAATGCATAGGTGGCACTCAATTAGGTAGTCAATTACATTCAATTAAAAAATAAGTAGGTCCACATTCGATTTTTATATGTTGTTAGATACATAAGTTGGTCAAACTATATGATATAATGATATGATATGTTATTTTCTTTCCTTAAATCAAACCTACGGAATTACCATAAATGACTAATATATATAT
>NC_027753.1:7252956-7265537 GCF_000695525.1 Brassica oleracea var. oleracea
TATATATATATATACTAATGATTTAGAGCAACAAGATTGGCTGATCAATTTAGTTGTCCAGTTGAAATCTTTCAAAAGTATGTGAAAGACTAAAGTCAAAGTAAATATGGATTTAGAATAGTAGTTATATTTTACTAACCAAAATACCGAAAAAAACCGAACCGAATCGAAACCAACCCGATATCTGGATTGAACACCTCTAATCCAAATAAAGCCAAACTATTGTTTTATTCTCCAAAATATAATAAAAATAATAACTTAATTCCGCGCAAGGCGCGGGTCTTATCCTAGTATAGTTAAAACGATCATATATTGAGGTGCAATCAAAATATCATGTAAGACTAGAGCCGGGTACATCAATCGTAATGGGTCACTAGGGTACGATGTGGATTATGCTTCTTTCTTCTTTTTTTTGTTGCATTTTGAAAATTAATTAAAGTAAAATCATTGTGGTTCATTGATCTATTAACTAAGCTGATGTTTGGTTAATTATCTATGTTAGTTAATATTTAGTATTATATATTTTTCAATTTATTTGAAAGATATCTAGAAGCTGAATGACAGTTTTTCTTACTGATCATACATGTCCTTGAGCGGAGAATTCAAAGACAGACAGTTTGTCATATAGTGTTCGCGAACAATTGTCTTTCGTCATTCACATGAATGCAAAATTACCATGATGATTTAGGGAGTTTCAATTGAGTTTGTATATTGATGATAAAAAATAATAATATTATAGAAAGTCATATTTATAGTGTATTACTTAGGTCAAGTTATCATGCAGTAGTAATAAAATGGAGTATCTTTAATAAAAGTACATTGGTGGAAATATACTATAGGTTTAATTTAATTTTTTTTGATAATATCATTCTAATTTTAGTGTTTAGAAATATTGAAATTATATCGTTTGAAAGTGTCATAAAAATTATGTTACAAATATATAATGTTCCAAACACTCTTTTTTGCTTGACCATGTACGTACAACTTAAATGACAACTTTCTATGAATAGATAAAATAGGATTCTTTATTAGTAGAATATATATTATCAACAAAAATATAGTAATTTGTAAAAATAATTATCATAAGATTTTGATTTTTATAAACTAGCTTAAATAATTTAAAGTTAATGATAATGTTCCTATTAAATGTTATATTAGAACTTGACCCGCACTCTCGTGCGGGTGTTGATTTAATTTAAGTGTTTAGTGATTAATATTTGTAATATTTACCATATATTAAAAGGTTTATATGACTTTTAAACTAAAAAATGAATAATTAAATTCTTGTTTTTCAATTTATTGTTATAAACCATAGTTTTATTATATATTTATCTTATTAATTTTTTTTTGATTATTAGATAATGAATATATATGTGAAACAACACATATTAATATTAAATTTTATTAAAAATTAAATATTCACATTTGAATTAAATAATTATTAATATATTAACTTGATTTTAAAATTTTAAAAATATTAATGTAAAAATATTTAAATATTTTTTATGTGTATGATAAAATAGACTATACATTCAAAACAAAAACATCTAATATGATTTTAATATGTTTTTGAAGTTTGATTATTAAAGCATAATGATATATATATATATATATATATATATTTTAGTTTAAATATATAAATTGGAAGTAGGGTTTACTGTTCTGCATAAATATACAAATGTACGTAGATATTTACACCAAATTGATCTTCACATTCATGGTTAGTGTTATAGTTGAACATATATTTTATAAATATTCTAAATGTACGTAGATAATTACACCAAATTTGTGGGATAACATAATCCGTAAGAAATAGTTAGTAAATTTCATCATGTGTACAATTTAGATTTAGTATAATTTAGAGTTTTTGGTATATTATTAAAGTGAAATAGTCCATTGCAATCAGATTTAATTACGTAAAAGAAAAAAACCGGGTTGATCAATTTTTTTTTGTTTACTTTCACATGGTTATTATGGGTATGGCTAAAAATAAACTAATTATTTGTTTTACTTGTCATAAAACTAATAATTGTTATGATGGGTAAAAAAAGAATAAAAAGCTGTGGATATATTATTATTGTAAGTAATTAATGATGAAATTATGAAGAATGGAAAAATAAAGAAAAATGTGTAATAAAATTGTTCAAAAGAAAGTTAGTTCTATTTCATATTTCATTTTTAATAAAATTGATATTTTTTATATTTCTAAATTTTCGTGTAGATAAGAAAAGGTGATACTGATACCAAATACAAAATCACTGGATTACTTAAACCAGAAAAAAACGTATGAATCAAATATATAAACACGAAAACAGAACCGGTTGTCTATATGCACTAAGGTACTTACAACCAAATTCCTAAATATATAAATATGTGCATATGGACTAAGAGATCGTGTATTATTGAAATATACAATATTAAAATATAAATGATGTAATATACTAAAAGAATATAACAGTATGTGCATATGGTCAAAGAGATCGTGTTTCCTACATCAAAATATAAAGAAATTTAATAAGGATTGATTTTACAATCACGTTCAATAATCATATGCCCCATAACAATTTTTATCGTTATATTGTTAATAGGCTTAGGAGATCCATTAATAAATGAAGGCTTCGCAGAGAATTTTTATAGTTAAGTTGAGTGGCATAATTTGGTAAATATTAAGAAGAAGTTAGGGTTAATTTTAACTTGTACTTCAGTTTTAATAGATTAGATAAATCCTCCCGGAGAGTAAATTAGGTCATGGAATACTTAGGTCAGCTCCAATTAGCTTTCAAAACACAAAATCTGGTGTAATCTAATTTTCAAATAAAAACTTCAAAAATAATACGATTTCACTAATTTGATGTTTTATGAATAATATTACACTAAAGTTGGTAATGTACTATTCATCACATCAAATACTAAAATTATTTTTGTTGTGCTTCCTTAAGTAGTGTATATTAACATTATTTATTAATTCAACCATGTACTTAAAAATACATGTATAAATTAGTTAAAAATAAATATATTAAATAGTTAAAAATGTAAACATCTAAATAAACATTGTTAAAAAAAAAATGGCAACCTAGCTTAGAGAGACATAGTGAATGATTGGTTGGATTTTAACTTGAACCTTTAGCTTTGTTAATTTTTAAATCATCAAACTTAACCATTTGATGTATGTTTACTTTTAAAAGTTAAATCATACATCAAAAAGTTTCTATTTTATAGCTTTTTTAAAGATAAAGCAAAAAAAATAATCTTACAACCTTTTTTATTTGTATTAGGCAAAACTCTTATATCTCTATTTCCTAGGTTGTAAAAACTGTAAAATAAAAATGATCTATAGTACTAAATAAACTAAAAATTTTAGGTAAATTTATTATTTTTAGCTAGTAATTTCACTATAATTTAAACTTTATATATTATTATATTTAACTTTTGAAATTTTTTAAGCCCTTTCAAAAAATTGAAAATTTTTATAAATTATTACTTTTTAAATAACCTAAATGTTTTATTTATAATATAAAGTATTATTTTAAAATATCTTATAGTTGAATTAATCCTGTTTTATTTTAAAATATCTACCGTCAATAGCATACAAATAGAACTGAAATAACTACAATAAAAATCTCCGTAAATTAATTTACAACTACAGTTAATTCACTTATAACACAAATTTTACAGCTAAATTTTTGCAATTACAATCCAACCAATCATTGACATAATTTTTTTTCGTCTGCTACGTATTGATGTAAACGCATCCAATAGCATTTTTTTTAAAAGAACTATATCACTAAATAAAAGAATGAATAAGAATGAGTCGCCCTTAGATCATATCTATGTTTGTGAGTGTTCTAAAAAATAGTTTATGTATGCATAGGCGTTCACATAGACGGTAAATCCGATCTAAACGAAAAGACTTTTTAAATAAATTTTTTTAACTCGTCTAGATGTTCAAAAAAAAATCATTACCAGTAAACACACTCTTAAACAATATTTTTTTTAAATTCGCCTAACCACCATCTATAAATTTTTGGAACATTTATATTTACACACAAATAATATATTCAAAACAAAATAAACTATATAAATTACATAAAAAATATTAATTAATAAATGATGTTATTAGTACCAGTAATATATTTCAATAGCCAAAAATGTACCAGACTTAAGTTTTTAATGGTTCTGCTTATAAATCAGGTATTTTTTTCTATTTCTTCTCATAATTCATCATAGAAATAAAGATTGGTAGCCGAATTAAAAGAAAAAATGATTGATCCCTTTAGTGCATATATTCATTAACAGCAGTCTTACAACATTGTAAAACCTTTAATGTCATTTCTTATATGTATTTCTTCACCTACAGATTGAATGGTTTTAGCTCGAAAATTTATAGTTACATGACACTAGGGGTTATATTTTATTAGTGAAATTATTATTTATTTCTTTTGAAAAAAAACTAAAAGATAATAAATTAAAATAGAATTTCATTAATTTATTTATTTTGATATATATTTTTCATTTCCGTTATTTTAGTTAAAATAATTTAGCGACAAAGGTTACATATTTTCCACAAATACGCAGAGAATCAAGTCACGATGGAGACAAGAAAACATTTTCTTATTTTGATTGTATTTTTTCTAATCACCAAACGCATGGTCAGTTGAATAGGTGCAATGGTTTAATAAAAACAAAAATGTGCAACTTTCACAGAATTTCTTATCTACAAGACGGTCATAGAATGGATCAAGACTTGTCCTTTGAACTGAAAACAGAAAACTGGCGGCAAAACAAATGAATACAAGAAAGTTTTGGGCCAACTCATTAAACCCATGTCGTATACTGAATATTGTTCGGATATGTAACTAACTTTAGTATGGGCCGACCACAGCCCCAATGTTAACCAACCATTGCGTTTACTCTATAGTTTAATATTATTAGCATCCACTAATTAAATCGCTTATCTTTTATGTTAAAATAGAAATACCATTTTTATCTACCATAAAAAAGTCATACTAACCTTATTAGGTCCATTTAATTAATTATATTTATTTATTATTTATATTAATCTATTCAATATATAAAGATATTAATAATAAATCAATTTTAACTGTAAATTTAAATTTTATTTTTAATTATAACAAACTGTTGAGAAAAAATCTAACAAACTCTTTCTAAAAATTTAAAATATTTTATTTAAATTAATACCGTTGATTAATTTCATAATTAATAATATATACTATTATACATTAATTTAAATAAAATTTTATTATAAAACAAAATAAAATAAAAGTGTATGCTATTTTTCAAATTTTATAATTATATTCTATATCTTCTTTATTAAAAGAAATACCATAAAAATTCATAATAGGTATATTTCATCAATACATCTATTTGATTATTAAAGTTAATCTATTTAATATATGACATTTCTAAAAAATCTTATAAATTATAAAGATATTAATAAATAAATTTTAACTGTAAATTTAAATTTTATTTTTACTTTTAACAAAATTTGTTGGAAAAAACCTAACAAAATCTTAATAAAATTTTAAAATATTTTTAAATTAATGCAGCGATTGATTTCATAATTAATAATATAGTATTATTATAATGTATTTGCTGATAAAATTCCACAATATACTAAAATAAATAACATAGAAATATAAATTATGCTAAGAAAATATCAGCTCTTTAGTATAACTAAATAAAATTTTAAAATGTATTGTATTCAGTCTGTCAAAATTAGAAAAAATGAAGGAGACTATCAATTTTTTTATTTCATACTATGAATTTATTTTACCAAATTCGAAAATATATTAATATATAATAACAATTAGTAATAAAATAAAATGCATAAAACAAATCATTGTACATTAATAATATCAAATAAGAAACATAACCAATAACATTATAGATTTATACAATATATAACACTAAAATGTAAATCATATCTTTTAAAGTTTTGCGATGGTATTTTTTATATATTTATAAAATGAAAATCTATCCACGCGGATGTGCGGGCGAAAAATCGAGTACTTTTTATTAGCTCCGACCATGTGATATCTAGCGATACACTGATACAACTTTGACTTTAGCCACTGGCCAGTACAGTCCGGCGTGATAGGTTATAAATAAACCGCAGCCTAACCGGATTCCAATTTAAACCATCCATATTTATGTACATGACCAGACCACGAGATCAACCGTTAGACCTAAAGCATTCAATTTCATTAAGACCGTGACTGTTATCGAACGCATTCAATTCTTCTAACCTTTAATCCTTTAATCTTTCACTAACTTCTTTATTTACGTTGATTTTCCCACAGTCATTCCAACAGGTAATAAATATAACAGCTTTAACTATTTCCCTCTCTTACTAAAAGATTTTCTTCAGTATGCACGCTTATTAAAAATTTAATAAATGTTTATAATTTAATTTATTTTTTATTTTATTATAAACTTTCTAATAAGTTTCCACCAATGAAATTTAATCAATTCAAATATTCTCAATTAATGTTCCTCAAAAGTATAAAAAAGTATCTTAACAATATAGAATATCTATTTTTGTGGAACTAGAAAAAAACCTAAAACATCTTAATTTCGGGAATGGAGGTAGTATTAAACAAGGCATGATCCCTTTAATTAACCCGTAGATTAAGCAAAAGAAACCCCGCCTGCACCACGTGCAGTGGTCCTAATTATTATTTTTATTAACACTAGTCACCGTAGAAGAGCACTAGAAAGTTTTTCTAAAATAATGTACAACTTATTTTTCTTTTTAATTTTTTTTTTTGACAACTATACTATTTTTCTTATGTGATAGTATATCTAATAATTTTCTCGTGTCATAAAAAAACGAATCAGCATTGTCTTATTTTAGAGTTATTCATTCTATAAATAAGTAAAAAATAATAATTTGGTGAGATAACAGTCATTTCATTTTCTTTATACGGTCACAACATTTTCGTCTAATATATTTTACTTTATATAAGAGAACGAAAAAGCTTCGAGAGAAAGAGAAAATCACAAGACAATCTGCTGCCATGGCTTCAAAGCTCGTGATAATCATTGTGTTCATTCTAGATCTCATCGCTGTCGGATTAGCAATTGCCGCCGAGCAGAGAAGAAGCGTCGTAAGCATCATTAAACTCTCTCTTAAAAACTTTCTTCTCCTGTAGTCAAATCTTGGTTATGAAATTGTTGGAATTATTTATTTTAATTAATTTATCGGAACAGTGTCTGAGACTTTAATTAGTAGTTTTGTCTGAAAAATCTCTGTCGGTGAGATCCCTTGTGTAGTGAACTCTTTTTCAGATCTGGTTCAAAAAATCTAGTTTATGTGTTTGATTCATAACGGTCTCTCATGGGTTATTGAAAGTTAAGATCTTTTGTGGGTATATGTACTTTACTGCATTGTTCTGTCTAGCGCTAGATCTCACTGTAATGTTTCTTGTTTTAACGGTTTGATGTAGAGAAATGGCTCAAGATTTAGTCTTTATTGGGTTATTGTATTTGGTTTGCAGGGTAAAGTTGTACCAGACAAGGAGAAGGTGTATGAATACTGTGAGTATGGCTCAGACATAGCTACAAGCTATGGAGCTGGCGCTTTTGTGCTTCTCTTGACTAGCCAAGTCATTATCATGGTGGCTAGCAGATGCTTCTGCTGCGGGAAGGCTCTTAACCCTGGTGGTTCAAGAGCTTGTGCCATCATGCTCTTCCTTATCTGCTGGTACTGTTACCTATCTCAATCATTACATTGTTTACATCATAGGTTTCATGAATCTGACATCATTTCTATCTTTGTCAGGGTGTTCTTCTTGATTGCTGAGATATGTTTGCTGGCTGCATCCATCAGAAACGCGTACCACACCAAGTACAGGAAGATGTGGAACATCGACAACCCTCCCAGCTGTGAAGTGATCCGTAAAGGAGTGTTTGCAGCTGGTGCTTCGTTCGCGCTCTTCACTGCCATCGTCTCTCAGTTCTACTACGTCTGCTACTCTCGTGCTCGTGATGATTACAAGAACCCTCCTTACTAAACGAGATTTTCACACCCCATTCACTGATTCAATAGGATTTTCAAGATTTGATGGTGTTTTCCTTTATTAAGCTTTTGGTTTTGTGTTTGATGTATAAATACTTATATAACATTAGACATCTATTCTACATTAAGTATCTAAGTTTGTTGTTACAGAGTGAACTTTATTTTTAGAGCTCATAACCTGGAAACAGAGCTTGAGTTGGCTCATTCATGTCTAAAAACATGTAGGCCATTCCTCCTATACCTTCAAAGAGAGAGAACCGTCTATCTCCACCTTGCATTTTACCTTCTGAGATAAGCTTCTCTGACTTATCTAGTAGGAAAGATGCGAAAGCCTTAGCTCTGTACAAGTACTCTGGCTTTCCTGTTAACCGGTACAGAGAAAGAAATACATAGGTGTTTCCACTGATGCCGTGACAGATTCCTACTCTTTTAAGCAATCCACGGTTCCACACCACTTCTCCTGCTTCCATTGCCGCCTCTACAAACTCATCTTTCCTAAAAACCTGATAAAACATCCAGAGTTTTGCAATGTAGGTAGAGGGTACATTAAACTATGATAATTTATTAATTTCTAGAAAAAAATCCGTTTTAGGTTTTATTTTTAAAATACTTTTTATTTAGAAAAAAAAAAAATATTTGATTCACGAATCACGATATTATATATTAGTTAAACTTTATAGATTTTAATTATTAGATTATTTTACAAATGTTGAATATGTATCATAAAATAAAAAAATAACTCTTATATGTAGTTTGACAAAATGAAAATAAAATAAGAGATGAAATTCATTTTGAAAAAAAAACAAAATGCTTTGTGTATATTTATATAAAATCCATGTATAGTAATTATTAAGTTATAATTTTAACGAGCCATATGTTTGTTTAAGAGTTTTTTAAATATTATTATCTTATTATTTTCTCAAAATGTACGAAGAAATTTGTTATTTGTAATTTCTACTGTATATCGATAAGTTTATCTACCTGAGCTGCCTTTACAAGTGTGAGAGCAACACCAGGAGCACCATGACACCAGTGAACTAGACGATCTGATTCACTTCCTTCGCTAGATAAGTAGTTTCCACTTGGGAAACGGTGTTGAATCATGTAACTTAGTGTACCTTTAACATCTTCCATTTCATCTGGTTCAAGTTCTACATGCATGAGGACATGCATGATCCCAGCTAAACCGTGAGCAGTTCCCCAATACTTCTTCCCATGCCACTCGAACATCAATGGACACTTTACTCTTCCACCCAGTTGCCTTCCTGCCCTGAAGATCTCCTCAACCACAGATCTCTAAAAGAAACAATGAGATGCTTCATCCACTAACTTAGAACAAAAAGAAAGTTTTAAGCTTTGTTACCATTCTTGCAGATGATACACTGTCTTTCTCGATATGCTTATTCAAGAACAAGCATGCCCACAAGTATCCTGCTCTACCATACAACAGCTCGTATGGCAAATCACTGGGAAGCCTAATCTGTTATGAAGATTCAAGTTGCATGGCTAGAGTCAATGTATCAAGTATGCAGAACATTCGATTTTCAGTTCAATTTTTGGTTTTCGTTTTTTCCGGGTATACGTCTTTTTGGGTATATAGACATAGGAACCGTTCATGTATTTATGAATAAATAAAATTCGATTCAGTTTAGTCGGTTATTTCCAGTTTCTATTTGGTTCTGGTAAAAATATTTAGAACCAACCGATACTAAAACTTTGGGTTTAATTCAGGTTCAATTTGATTCCAGTCTGGTTCGGGTTTCCGAATTTTGGATCAGGTAATTCAGATTTTCAGATAAAATATCGGTTAATTCAGATTGTTCGGATTAAAATATAGGATCAATTTTTTGGTGTTAGTCGCATAAGCCTGTTGTTGCTTTAGAAGCCTAATCTGTTATGACAATAAAATTCGATTCAGTTTTGGTTCGGCTATTTTTGGTTTCTATTTGGTTCTAGTAAAAATATTGAGAACCGGCTAATACCAAAAAGGTGGGGTTTAGTTCTCGGGTTTTCCAAATTCAAATGAAAATTTCGGTTATTTCAGGTTGTTCCGATTAGAATATGGATAAAGCCTATTTGCACATAGCACAACATAAAGTGGAAAATTTACCTCATGGAAACGGGCTAAGTAACGATCCTGTAACTGGCTATCACCAGTAAGCTTTGCAGCAACGGCACCAAGAGCACATACACCCGCACGGCCACATATGAAAGTCACACGGCTGATAAAAAAACCACACTCATCATGTATTTTAACTACATGAAATGGGCAATTAAATAGAAAAGGTCTTTACTCGGAATCTTTTGAAGCTGTGTAACACGCCTCAACAATCTCTAAGCATAGCTTAAGATCGTTTTTATTTCTTGTGACCTGACAGGATTTGAACAAGAGATAAGCTGTCCCGAGGACACCAGTGTAGAGGTTAAAGTCTCGAACACGTTTTCCAGATCGTTCCCATGTCTCAAATACTATCTGAAAAGGCCAAACAAAAGCAAACTTCACATTCTAGATTCGGACATGATCAAACCAGATAAACTCAAATCTTGCTGTCCTAAATTACTCAGTTTATAGGTATACTAATCAGCTCCCATAAAACCTAAAAACGCTGTAAGATATAGTTTACTGTATCTTTGAGGCTTAAAGCATATCTCTGGAGCTTCTTGGAGAATGATCTGTACGGGAGTGAGAGCAGTTTCGTCAGCGAATCTTTATGAGTGGAGACGGTTTCCTCTTCGCCGGCGTCTTCCGGTAGAAACTCAGGTATCTCATTTGGGAAGAATCTTTCTCCCATATCTCTCTCTCTCTCTTTGTCTAAAGTGGTTGCTGTCAATCTCGAAGAATTATAATTTCAAAAAGCAGATAAAACCATAGTTAGTGAGCCTTATATTTGGCCCAGAAAGGTCTTGCCTATATTTGTTGTCCGATAGGTTTAGCTAGGCCTGCGAAGATTAACCGAAGCAATTTTTGATTTCGGTTCAGGTTCGTAAATTGGTTTAATTATATCTAAATCTAAACTATACTAAAAGGAGAATATACTCCCCTTTAAAGCTATCCACGTCATCTAATTAAATCATCCAATAACAATCATTTTTTCTGCCACGTCTGCTATGTTTCGGCTCATCCCTTGGCCCAAATTAAACTTCACATCGAAAAGAGCCGTCTCTTCTCTTCATCTCTTTTTTTTTGCTCAAACATCTTTCCGTCTCTATCTCTTCCTCCATGTCTCTCTCTCTCGATGATGAATCAACAAGGCCATCCCGAGCCTGATTCCGAACCTCCTCCGACGATACCTTCGAGTCGGTGGGTGTTGAGATGAGGAATGGTGAAGAAACTAAATGTGTTTTTCCCTCGACGAGTCTCCTTTGCAGTTTGGTGGGTTGATTGAAAAGTTAAGGTCTTTTGATCCTGTTTCGTGTTCTAATTATCTGTAGTTAAGGTTCTTTACTGAGAAAATGTTTTGGGTGATGCAGATCTTTGATAGTTTTCAGAGAAGTATCAACTTTTATTGAATTGTCGCTCATCTTCTTTTTAATTATCAATAGGGTGACACAAAGGGATCAGCAAAAGGTGGGGATGCAAATTCAAAGAAAGATGGTCAATCAAGCCAAAATGGCCAGGTACAGACACCTGGTCTTTCATATACTCGAGTTCCTTCAAAAGCATCAGCTTTACCCTGATGAGCAGATCCTCAAGTTCAAGATCGAGCTTCTGAACAAGACCAACAAAAGTCTCCACCACACAGAAGACGCTCCCCAAGATATAATAATGTCTGTGAAAGTTTGCCTCTTTCGTCTTTGTTGGTTGGTTGGTTGATGATGAATGTTTCTGGTGATAGATATGGAGGAAGGGCTGCACCGCTCGTGACGTTCCTTTTGAACCCTAATGTTGTCCAGGAGCTAAGAGGTGATAAGCAATACAATCTCCAGATGCTGAAAGAACGTTACCAGGTTGTGATTTTGTGTTGTTTCGTTTGTGTTTAGTATCGAGGAACTCAGTTTTGATGTGTAATATTTTTTATCAGATTGGTCCAGACCAGATTGAATGTGGGAATTACTCAGCATAAACTTGTGCCTGAAGAAACTGTGACGGTTATTGACTCCCGCTGTGGTGAAAAAATTTCAGTTTACAAGGTTTGTATGCAAAGATCAATTTTTAACATGTCCCACATTTTTTTAGCTCATCTAGAACTTTGCCACTTTCGTCATTTTCAGGGTTCTGGTAACGATTCTATTACCCAGCAGTTTGATGCTTGTGCTAGCTGGTGGACACAGGGGCCAGATCCTGCTTTCCAGGTCATCTGTGCCTATTGTTTTGTATCTTAATGCTTATCTTTTCTTGTGGTGAATCTTCTGAAGTTTATTTTGAAATTTTCTTTAGGCGGTTGCAGGCTGAGCTAGCTAGAGAAATGGCTTACACTGCTGCTAGGTTCGGGCATGTTATGTTCCCTGAGAATGTATATGAACCTGCCTTGAAATGTGCTGAGCTCTTGATAGATGGAGTGGGAAAAGGTTTCTTCTCTCACATTGTTTCTATTATTTTTTT
>NC_027753.1:7267692-7280085 GCF_000695525.1 Brassica oleracea var. oleracea
ATATATATATATATATATATATATATATTTTAGAAAAAGCAAAATCACAAAAATTTGCTAAGTTATATTCTGTTTTTAAAACTAAAAGAAAAGTAAAAATAAATTAAAAAAATAGTACTAGCTGCAAAAAATGAGTTTTTTAAAAACATTATTAACGATGTTAGTAAAATTACACTAAGTCCTAAAGTCTAACCATTAAACCCTAAATCTTTGGGTAAATCCTAAACTCTAAATCGTAAAAACTAAACAATAAATCCTAAACCCTAAATCCTAAACCCTAAATCCTTGAGTGTTTTAGTGTTTATTGATTTTGATTTAGAGTCTAAGATTTATCCTAGAGTTTAAGATTTATCTTAGAGTTTAGGATTTACTCAAGGGTTTAGGGTTTATGGATTAGGATTTAGGGTTTAATGTTTTGCTGATGACGTTAGTTTTGTTTTTAGAGTTTAATGTTTAGGATTTAGGATTTATTGTTTTATGTTATAAAAAATTTGCACTATTTTTATTTTTTTTAACATAATATAATTTGACAATTTTTTATTATTTTGTTTCTTTTTTCTCAACTACTGAATATGAGCTCGCGGATTTTTATTGGTCGGTGAATAAATAATTTTTCTAAGAAATATCAAAGTACGGATCAATAATTTTTCTAGATTTAAATTATTGGTCACTAATAATAGTATTATTACGTCACTTCCAATCAATATTAATATTATTTTATAATTTAATATTTTTACTATTTAATAATGCATAGACAAATTTTAAACGGTTTCAGTTTTAAAACAATTATCAATCATCAATTTTATAAAATTTACGTAAAACAATAATAATAAATGCAGGTGCATTATTGAACAAATTTGTTTGTTCTGATGTGTTTACTTATATGAAATTTTAATCCCTAAAATGTTTCAAATCTTATACAAAAGTAAAGTTTGCCAAACATAATAAAAGAAAAGTAATTCAAACTATCTTCCTAATTTTACTGTGATAATCAGGTTACTCTTTTTCATTTCATGTAATAGAAACTTATTTGAGATTAATATAAATAAAATTTTAAAACGATAAATAAAATTTTAAAACTAAATTTTCCCATTTATACAAAATATTTACAATGAAAGTAAAAATAGTAAGTTGCAATTGATTAAATAAACACAATTAATCTAAAATTAAGATGATAATTTACATGTGAAAAAAATATGAAAAAAAAAACGATCTAGTAAGTATAAAAATATATGATAATCAATTCAGTTCATTTTTGTTCCATTCCATATTTGGTTAGTTTAATTTTTCATCAAAAATTCTTAAACTAAGTCATACATCGATTTATACCAAACTAAACAATTATATTTACAATTTTAATTCAAACCAACAAAATAAACGAATTTTATCAAATTTATATGAATTTTAACCGGAATAAACCAGATGAGTTTGTTGACTGTGGAAAGTATTATGGACAACTTGCACATTAAAAAGAATATTAAATAATATATAAAAAAATGAATCAATTTATCTCTAATTAGTTTTAATGTTAAAAGTCTATCTAACCTAATTTGGTATTAGAGGATGATCCACATAATTAATCCAACCCAAACTATTATCAATTTAATTCAAAGTTGGGTGTTCGATATTCAAAAAAAACAATCATATGGAAGAAACCCATTAAAGACACTAGAAGCAGAGCCCCGCGCAAGCGCGGGGATGTTAAGATATATGTGTTGTTGTAGTTTTTAGGAGATGAAGTCAAGTGTTTTGCTTAGTATAGTCGTAATTATCAGATGTATAAGAAGAAGAGAATAGATGTCTAAATTCATATTGATGTATTTGTATAATGTTTGATATTCTGTTTAACTGGAACTGCAAATGAATATAGTGAATAAGGGGACGTATATTTCAATACTGCATGTTTACTGGTGGAATTGCCAATGAGTTTAGTCGCAGTATGGGAGTCCGCATTCCTCCAGCTATCCCGTAAAAGTTCTTGACAAGATGGGTCTCGAAATTTATAATCGCTGCTAGTTTTGACAAGAACAAATTAAAAAAAAAAAAAAATTATCGGTCTAGATATTGATTTTTTCTTAATAGTATATTCTTTTTCGAAACTTTATTTCTTTTTTTTTGATGTGTGATCTCTTCTTAATAGTTAATAGTATGTTTTATCTCAAAAGTTATAAAGTTGGTTGTTTTGAAATAGAGGACATGGTTGCTATTGAGTCGTTGTTTTCCCGCAAAAATAAATCGATGGTTTCTGTTAATAATGATTAAAATAAAATATTAATACATTTGAAGAAATGTTCTTGTCAAGCCATTGCCCACTTATATAGGATCATTTTCAGGAATATATACAGAAAACATGGTTAGTTGAAAGCAAGCAAGATTGTATTAGGTATGAAAATAGTATACTACAAAGGGATCACATGAAATATAATGCAATAAATATTTTTATATAGCGATTTAAAAGTGTTATAAAACCTCCTTTTCGAGTTAAAAGTGTTATAAAACCTCCTTCTCGAGTTTGAGGACGGCCATGACAGCTTCTTGAGGTACATCATCCCTACATTTGCTTTCATTCTCTTCTTACCTGGCGTATGTTTTACACCATTCACATCAAAGTTTCATAAAAAAAATAAAAGTAAAAAATTCATACTATACAACAATGGTACATTGTGATTGACACATTGTTGTAGCGGAGAGATGCGGGATATCTGTCTAGTTTTTTTCTACAGCGAGTGCAAGAGAGTCTTTGACCATTCACACATTGTTATGTTCACAAACAAACAAAAAATGTACAAATTTACAGAATCCTTTTGGAGCTGAAAATAAAACTCAGTTTTCTTCTATTCATGTAAGTTTCCTTTTTTTTAAATAAATATATATAAATAAACCCATTAGATTAAAAGAAGTCATTCTTCTTCCTATTCTACGTTTCTCTTCTCCATGGCCAATGCTTCTGATTTACAGATAGGGCAAAGGTTTTTCACAATCAGCCATTTCTCCAAGCATTCAGCATGATACTCATGCCCACAATCCAAAGTAGCAATCTTTTTTTCATTCTTGAAGTTTTCCTGCAAAAAAAAAAAAAAGTTAAGACATCTCTTAAAACCCAAGCATGTGCAGCCTTTAAAAGCTTCATCTTTGGCTATATTTTGTTTCCTGACATATGGTGCAAGGTTCAGTTTTATCTTTAGTTTGCGGAGACGAGGGTGATTCTTCTGCAAAGTTGATTACAGAACATGTTCTTCTTTTAAGATGGCTCTTGACATCTTCCTCTGTCAAACCAGTGTTTACAGTTCCAATCCGCTCACTCAACGCAAGAAGCTCATGTTCAGACCAATGTGTTATCAAATCAGTTTCAACAAAAAAACATAAACGTGATCACAGAAAACTACATTGCGAGATTCACAAACTAATTCTGAAGACAGACAACTTGCAGGTGCTAAATACATAACTATGATAACAACATGGTAAAGAGTAATGAATGGCTCACCAGTAAGACATTTCCTCAATGTGCAAACGCATATCTCGATGATGATCTCAAATCGTGGAGGAGTAGATTCCCATGAATTCACTCTGCTCTTTCATGACTCTTTCTTCCTCTGTCAGATATGAGTTGGCAGATTCATGACCTTTAGATCTGGAAATCATAGCAATAACAGCTTTCTTAGCCTTCATCTGAATGAAGAATAAAGCATCCAACATCCAAGCAAGTTGAACCACAAAATAAATCAATCATGAGAGTAGATGAAGTTTATTTATTGAACTGACACTGAGTAGCAGACTTAATTTCTATTGCGTCCCGACTTCCTTTATTCTCGGGCTCGGCTTTTTGATTTTCCCCTTCTATCCCATTCGAGCAAAGCACACTAACTCAATTAAGAAAAGTCACGTTCTTTAACCAACCAAGAAAAAGGAAAAAAAGAGATTTAGCAATACTCTATTATCTTTAACCAACCAAGAAAGAGAATCGGCAGAAACATCTTTCTCCGTTTTCCGGTCGCTGGCCATTACAGAAGCCTTAAGAATCGAAAATGAAAAACGGAAAAAAATCAGAGATTTAGATCATTGGCTTTTTACAAAATCAAAGAACTGAGCAGATCTACCAAGTCGAGAGCGATTGCGCGACAACAGCATCGGAGGAAGCCATCTTCGGGAATCTTTCTACGCTTTATAAAATGATAAACTGACTTCTGAGGATCAATCATGCTTTCAACCAGCTGATATATATAGATTTCAAGTGAAGGAAACGGAGGAGGCACCATCGTGACTGGGTTTTATGAGAACTACAATCAGATTCGGACAAACTAAACCATACCAAAATACAAACATACTTGACGAAACTTAACCGGAAATTAAATGGGCCCACAGTTTTTATGAAATGCACACGTTGACAGCTTTAGGAGAGGCAAAAATGCCTCATATTATATATGATTGTATCAAATTGATAAAAATATTAAATAATATATAGTGAAGATTGATCAATTCATTTATAATCAATAGGTTTTTAATTAAAAGTTATGGCAATGATCAGAGTCCACCAGATTGAATCAGTAAAAAGAAAAGCCATTTTCTTAGTAATGTTTGTTATTATACAGAAAACAGAAATCACATGCAAGAACAAAAGCAACTCTTCTTCTTCGTCCTTTCATTAACTAGAGGATGCCAAAGACCAATTAGCTTCACTTCCTCTCCTCGGAATGCTATTGATCTTGGAGCAAGCATCGACTTTAAAGTTAGCTCCACATATAACTCCTTCACTATCAATCCTCTGCATCGCCTTCATCTTATTCTTCGGATGCTCATAACTCATCAAACCACTCTCACTATGAAACATACAACCTACACACACAAAAAAAAAATCATTACACTTCCATCTTCAGATCATTACATAACTTCCTATCTCATAAGTTCTGTTTGCTTACCTGTCGGAAAAGGAGCGAATGACTTAGCACAACCTTGCTTAATAACCTTGAGATCATCAGACATAACAACAGATCCGTCTGCAGCTATTCCCCAATACAAACTCTCAGCTCCATCAGATCCTAGAGCTGCGAAAACAGAGGAGGTCTGAGCATCATAGACAACAAAAGCGAAACTTCCGTCGAGACCTCTGAGAACTTGGTCAGCTGGGTAAGGACCACGGTCACGTAGTGTTCGGTAAGCTTCGATCACAAACATGGCTTCGTTTGAGGATTTTCCAGATAAACCGTACTGTTTGTTCAAGTCGCATAGGTTGTTCAATGCTCCAAGAAACACACAGTAGATTCCATCGATGCCACTAAACATCCTGAAAGAGACCAGACATGTTTAGAAAATGATTTTCCGACAAGAAACAGTTTAGGGAAACTGGCATGACGGGTCTTGAGATTTTGAAGATTATAGACAATTTATTATTGATTATTTAAAAATATTTAATTTTTTTTGAAAACTTAAATTTATGTAAATTATCTCTAAAAATTTGGGGATCGTAACTAATGTTTCTCTTGTCTTAGCTAGAACCGGTTCTAGAGTAACGTGTGCTATTAATATACCTTGGAGGGCAAGAAACACAGTTTATACTTAGAGGAATGTGTTTATTATTATACCTTGGACGGTGAGAGTTTTCTGGGCGGGCGAAAGCGAGGACAGCGGAGTCGCCGAAGCTCATGGAGAAAGCAGAGTCTGGATGGTTTGAAAGGAAGTCAGAGAGAGTTTCTCCTGGAAGTTTTGGGGTTTTGCCGGAAAGGTTTGAAGCCGGGCTGTTTAGCTCTTCCGGTGGATGAGCAAACGTCTTTTGAAAAATAGCCAACATTTTTTGTCGTCTTGAATCTTCTGTTTTTTTAGTATATGAGATAATTGTGATTGAAATGGACTTATATAGGTTGGTTTGGTTTGTAAAATTTTGACTTTTCACGAAAATTAAGAAAGTTGACGTGGAGATGACTCATGATTTGTTTAGATAAGACTTGTCTTATAGATCTTGATGTCTTCTTATCCATTTTTTTTTGGTCAAACAATGTCTTCTTATCCATTTCTTTATCTTTTTACTGCTTACTAATTATTCCCTTTTCTTGTTTCTTGCCACTCGAGTTTTTGTTAATGACCAACACGAATCCAATGGTACCCACATCAAGAATAATCTTCTCAGCTTTTGTAGGTTATCGAATTCAACATGATTCAACATTTTTTATCAAATAAATAAAATAGTATATAAATCAATATTTAAATGAAAAGCTTTTATGTTCACTGCAAACCCACATCAATAATATATACTATGGATTAAACTTTCTTTTATTGATTGAAAAAATTGACCAAAAAAACTTTCGTTGCAACGTTATCTATTTGAAAACCTCTAATCAGTTCATTCCTTTATACATTTTCCGTTACATATTTTTATCCCGGCAAAACGACAAAATTGAATTTTCCCATAAAAAACGTAAAATTGAGTTTTTCCACCAAAACTGCAAAATCGAGTTTCCCCTCAAAACCGCAAAATTGAGTTTTCGTGCCAAAACCGTACAATCGTGTTTTTCGGTAAAAATTGTGTTTTCCGTCACAACCGCAAAAATTTGTTTTCCCGCCAAAACCACAAAATCGGGGTTTCCCGCCAAAAATGCAATATTGTATTTTCAGCCAAAACCGTACTACTGTGTTTTCTCGCCTAAACCGTAAAATTGTATTTCCTTTAAAACAGAAAATCTTGTTTTTCCACCAAAATGATAAATATAGCTTTTTCACTAAAATCACAAAATTATCTTTCCTGCTAAAATAATAAAATTGTTTCTAACACCAAAACCGTATAATTGTATTTATCGAAAGTCTAAGTATTCTTTTTGTTTTCAGCCCCAAAATAATATTTTTACCTAATAACCATGTAAGCTATAAAATTATTGTTTATGGGTTAACCATTAAAACCGTTAACTCATTAACTTAAATGAGTTATGGATTGACCCAACCCATTTGTCAAATGGATTGGTTAAAACCATAACCCATATAAGCTTAAAACCATTTGAATATGGTTTGGTTTGAATTGGTTTACCTATTTTGACATCTTTAATGAAAAGTTATATAATATGTTTACAATTTTATTATTTTGAATAATACTAATAATTATTAGAAATAACCTTTTCAATTTAAATAGTTTGAAAATTAAAAGTCTTGGTATTGTATAATCTTTAAAAATTATTCGGATATAGTGCTAATTCTATAAAATTTAATATAAATTTCCAAATGTCTTTTTATGACATAATTTGTGATTAATAAAAAACTAAAGATTAATTAAAGTTTATTTTATAACACTTTCTATTTTCACATTGTTTTGTCTACCGTTTTATTTTAGGGAAATTGCCAAAAATATCATTTTCAAAGTACCACTTTTCATGTGTACACTAAACACTAATACCACCATCTTTAATGAAGGGTAAAAGACATTTATAACTTTTTGATTAACTTTGACAAAAAAAAACATAAGCTTAACTAATCTAAAATTAAAACATTAACTCTAAACCCTAAATCATCAACTCTAAACTTTAAACCATGAAACATCAACTCTAAACTCTAAACCCCGAAACATCAACTCTAACCCCTAAACCCCGAAACATCAACTCTAACCCCTAAACCCCGAAACATCAACTCTAACCCCTAAACCCCGAAACATCAACTCTAACCCCTAAACCCCGAAACATCAACTCTAACCCCTAAACCCCGAAACATCAACTCTAACCCCTAAACCCCGAAACATCAACTCTAACCCCTAAACCCCGAAACATCAACTCTAACCCCTAAACCCCGAAACATCAACTCTAACCCCTAAACCCCGAAACATCAACTCTAACCCCTAAACCCCGAAACATCAACTCTAACCCCTAAACCCCGAAACATCAACTCTAACCCCTAAACCCCGAAACATCAACTCTAACCCCTAAAACACCAACTCTAGGGTTTTAGGGTTTAGAGTTTACTTTTTATGGTTTAGGGTTTAGGGTTTAGAGTTTAATGTTGATAGTTTAGGGTTTAGTTTTAATGGTTTAGGGTTTATGGTTTAGAGTCGATGTTTTAGGGTTTGGAGTTGAATGTTTAGGGTTTAGGGTTTAGAGTTTATGTTTCGGGGTTTAGGGGTTAGAGTTGATGTTTCAGGGTTTAGGGTTCGTATGTCAAAAAAAATTAGGGTTTAGGATTGATGGTTTAGGGTTTAGGGTTCGTATTTTTTTTTTAAAAAAATGGTTTAGTATTGATGGTTTAGAGTTGAGTTTTAGGGTTTAGGGTTTAAATTTCGAAATAGTATAATTCGAAAAAAAAATTAAAAATTATTTTTTATTTTTTTAAAATTTTTATTTATTTAAATTTTTATTTATTATATATATAAAGAACAAAGACATAAGAGTCTTTGGCCAATTAATGAATAAAGTATTTTTGAAAATGTCCCTTTATCGATGGTAAAAATAAAAAGTGGTAAACATGTAACTCCCCCTTTATTTTATTTAGAAGCAAATTAATTACACAATTTTCATAATTTTGTCAAATCACAAAATCACACTTTCTCATACATTTTTTATTTAGTGTTTAACATAACACTCACAACTGGTTAACCAAACAAATGCATCATTAAATTCTCGCCAATCATCGCACTCTTTTATCAAATACTCATTCATTTAAAAATATTTTTTTTAAAAGTATTATTTTCATTTATAAAAAGTTACTTTAATATATACCTACTTTAATCGAATATTATTAACTAATTATATCAGAAAATAATATCTAAAATTTAAATAACATGATGTCATTATTTTAGACATATATACTTAATATTAATGTGAGATTCAGTAATTTTACTACCCCAAAATACCATGATTCTATTTGTATAAAATTTCTTAGAAATTTGTTATGATACATTATAGAAGTTTGTTTTACCGCAAAAATGCATATCATTATTAATATTTTTTTTAAAAGTTCACTTTACTTTATATTTTCCATCTTTACCTTATCAATTGGCTTCATGTTATAAAAACCGATAAACCTAATTAATTTAACAGTCATAGTAATACGTAAACCACATGTATTTCGACAAACAAAAAAAAAATTAAGTACATAAAAGTATGAAATAACCAAGAATATAACAAACAAGTTTTTTTCTTCTTCACTTATGTTTTATTTATGTATTCTTTCTTTTTTCCTATTAAAAAAATAAGCATGTCAATTTTATTATAATCAAAACTATATCAATAGAGTCTTAACTAAAGTCTCATATTAATATATTGTTTCCGTTTTTCAATTTATACTATAATAATTTTATTCATTGATTAATATTATTTTAAATGATTTACTATATAATTTTATTTTGATCAAAGCTATAAGAATTATATTACTAGAGTATATTAACTCTAGTCTAATATTAATATACTGTTCCAATTTTTCCAGTTTTATAATATTATAAATACTTTCATTTATTAATATTATTTTAAAAGACTTACCATATATTTTTCTGTTTTGAAATATACAAAAACTTTAATCATTTCTGAAATTAATAACTCAACTATAATATTAACACTTGTCATTGAAAAATGACTGAATGTTTTTAGAAATGTATATTTGACTGTTTTTCATTCATTGGACACATTTTTAGAATATATATATATATATATATATATATATATATATATAGTGAGTATAAAAAATATTATTAGGTTTAGGTTAATTAGTTTTTTTGATCAACTTTTTTTTATCAACAATTAGTTTTCTGTAATCTATGATTTATTGTATCCACTATTAATAAAAATATGTTTAAAATCGTTTTTATAATTATTTCTATCATATCATATGTATTTATATGTAGGGGGATTTGCCAAAAGTGACTCAAAACTTAATTTTGAATATAAAAGTGTACCTCAAATTCAATCAAATGCAAAAGTAACCCAAAAGCTTAGTGAAATTACAACGGCCCCCTTATGAACAAACAAAAAACTTGTATTCAGTGTTACCATTATAACCTTTCGTTAGAGAAGACTTACAAAGAAGTCTTCTCCTTCAGTAGATCTTAAAAATAATTTTATAAAAAATATTTTGATGGGTAAAAAGTTAAAATCAAGTAATAATAAACATTTCTCAATGATGTAAATTTAGTTCATCTGAAATTGAATTATTTTCAACATAGATGAGTGAATGTATATTGGCTCATAAGTCATTGGTTTAGGGTTTGGAAACATATGTTATAGTATTGTATGTATCTTTATGTTTAGATTATGAAATCTTACCTTCATTTTTTTTTTCTCAAATTGACTCATATATGTTTAGTAACTATCCAATAACTTGATTTAAACACTTTCTAAGTTTCTTTAAAGTTTAAGAAAATGTTTTTTGCATAGTTAATTGATTTTAGGGTCTAAAAGACTTACATAAGACTTAAAAAGAAGTCTTCCGACACATCCCACCTAAATTTTATTAGAATTTAGGGTTTCCGCCTAAATTTTGGAAAATTTTAGATTTCTCGCCTAAATCAAAAATCTTCCATATGTCATCCAAGAGTCTTCCAAAGGAAGTCTTCTCATGGATTAGATCTTAACAATAATTAATAAATTTTATAAAAAATATTTTCAAAGGGAAAAAGTCAAAATCATTTATTAATAAACATTTCTAAAAGATGAAAATTTAGTTTTACTGAAATTGAATTATTTTTAACATAAATGACTGAATGTACATTGAATCATGATAGTCTTTGGTTTAGGGTACGGTAACATATGTTGTAGTATTGTTAGTATTTTTAGGATTAGATTTTGAAATCTCATTTTTTTTTTAAATTTGACCTATATGTGATTATTGACTATCTTTTTTTTTTTTTTTTTTTTTTTCCTTATATAAAAAATATATTAATAACTCAATCAAAATTAAATTATCCACAAGAACACCAATTTTTGTTATGCTTAATATATTTAATTTGATCTGTATTAATTGAGAACAATCCGTTGCAAACGTAACCTGAAATTGTCGTAAGTTTTTCATACATTCCATTGCCCATAACAAAGCTTCCATTTCTGCATGAAGTGGAGAAAGGGACGCCCGGACATTCCTTGCGCCCATCAAACCCGCAAATCCTTCTAGAGTACTATACCATCCTTGTCCTGAGAAAATATCATTGTCTTTCCAGGAACCATCAGTAAAACACCATCTTCCTGTGATTGACGGAAGAACCATTGCACCAACCTGTTGAACTCTCTTTTCAACAGTCAGAATTTGCGACTCAGCCCAAAGCTTTGATTCCGTGTCAGCCAGTTTAAGGGTATCTAGCGGATCTACATCCATATTACTAAAGACTTTATTATTTCTTCCCTTCCAAATATACCATAGTATCCATGCAAAATGATGATCCTCCATCTGTGGAAGCACTCTCCAAAAAAGATGATCCATGTTCACAAAGAGGGAACTTGTCGGAAACATATTTGGATTTGTTGGAATCTTTGAAAGAGCCCATGTCTGAAGTGCAGGAGGGCATTCAAAAAACACATGGTTGATTGATTCCTCCTCCGCACCACATCTTGCACAAACAATGTCTCCGGGTATCCCTCGCTTATGCAAATTTTTCTTGACTGCTATACACCATGTCACCAATTACCATAGGAAATGTTTAATCTTTGGTGGACACCATATTTTCCAGCAATGTGCCTTCAAAATATCCACCGTAGGTCCAAACACTACTGGTGGTTTTGCCCTATCTGGATATATCCTTTCTACCTGATATCCAGATTTAACCGTGTATTTTCCATTATTTGTGAAATACAATCCATCTTTGTCTGCCATCCGGGTCCTACTCAAGGGTATACTCTCTATTAATTTCATATCCTGTGGGTCCACCAAAGCCCGAATCGCCTGCAAATTCCATCTTCGCAAATGAGGATCAATAAGCGAATTCACTGTAAGGTATGAGTAAAAATTGTGTTGATTTTTATTTGCTGGTCTCGGGCGAGTGGTTGGGAGCCAAAGATTATTCCATACAGATATGGAGGATCATGTTCCCACCCTTTTGATTAGTCATTTGCTTACAAGAGATCTAGCAGAAACAATACTCCGTCAACCATAAGACGGAGAGTATGAACGAATCGGTTCCAGGGGTGAAGCATTCCTGTAATATCGACCTTTAAAAACTCTTGAAAATAGAGTATCTGGCTTTTCTATCAGCCGCCATAATTGTTTGCCAAGCATTGCAGTGTTAAAGTCAGTGATATCTTTAAACCCTAAACCTCCATCTTCCTTACTTACACATACTTTGTCCCATGATTTCCAATGCATTCCTCTTGTGCTACCGCTTGGGCTCCACCAAAACTGAGCTACCGCACTCGTCAATTTTTTTACAGTAGCCTTGGGTAAACGATAGCACGACATTACATGATTTGGCAAAGCCGTAATCACGGATTTGATGATCACCTCCTT
>NC_027753.1:7280185-7297024 GCF_000695525.1 Brassica oleracea var. oleracea
CAAAATCAAAAATCGCATTTCTGTAAGCCAGAAAATCTCCGCTTTCCGTATACCAGTCATATCGAATCCCCATATCATTCCCCATATCTCCTTTCCTTCAAAGAACATACTTTCAAACGAAGAAGAGATATTACCTTCAGATATATTCGATTTCATCTTAAAGATGATTGAAATCAAATCTTGTTCCCCGAGATTCCCAATTTTCCTTATCTTCTCCGAATTAACCACTCTACGATCCATCAACATACATCGTTTGCCTACTCCGATCCGTCTTCCCTTGTACAGACGACCCCTGATCTGAAAAAGATCCCCTCCACTCACTGTTTCTTTGATAATACCCGGATCCCATCTTCGAGAAAACATGGAACCCTAAATCGCCGTCAAAGTTTCTCTGTAGTTTCCTTTTACATTTTTTGATATGCGTGATTATTGACTATCTAATTATTTGATTTAAATACTTTCTAAATATCTTAAAAGTTAAAGAAAGTGTTTTTTGCTTAGTTATTTGATTATACAGTCTGGAAAACTCACATAAGACTTTCCAAGAAGTCTTCTGACATATCTCACCTAAATTTTAGTAGAAATTAGGGGTCCCGCCTAAATTTAGAAAAATTTAGGTTTCCTGCCTAAATCGAAGTCTTCCAGAAGTCTTCCCAAAGTCTTCCAGAAGTCTTCCCGAAGTCTTCTAGGGAAAGTTTTCTCATGTATTAGATCTTAAAAATAATTAATAAATTTAATAAAAAAATATTTTGAAAGAGAAAAATAGAAATCATGTATTAATAAACATTTAAAACGATGGAAATTTAGTTTTACTAAATTTGAATTACTTTTAACATAGATGAGTGAATGTAGGATCTAGAAGACTTCTTGAGAAGTATTCTCTTAGAAGAAGTCTTCTATATCAAAAATATTTAACCTAATTGGAATTTTTGTCTCCATATATAAAGAGAATTTACACATTCTCTTTATTCCTCTCAAATGACTGCAACAAAAATGTAATGTTTCTCACTCTAAAACTCTCCAACCTCTTTCTAATCTCTTTGAACATCAAAGCACCAAATTTAAATCAATTTCTCATTTTTTTCTTATGGCTTCTCACAAATTTATCTTCCTTCTGCAGGTTTTTCATTACATGGTTCTCATCTTTCACTCATTCAAAGGTAGATCTATAAATTTTGGATATGTATTACTATGTGTTTTATATATTATATTCTAAAAAGCTATAGATTCAACATATTGTGACTGTTTTGTTTATTATTTAAGCATTAAAATTATATTTTTGAAGTTTTTATCTGTTTTGAAGCCATTTGAATCTTTTTGAATTTGTAGGTTTTTCAGATCTGAGACTGAAGTTGAAAAACTTCTCAGAATACTCTTGGAAGACTTCTAGACAAGTCTTCTAATGCATTTTATGATAGAAGACTTCCCACGAAGTCTTCAGGAAGTCTTCTGCCCAAAGTGGTACAAATTTTGGATATGTATTTTTTTGTGTTTTATATATTGGATTCTAAAAAGTTATAAATTCAACCTAATGTGACAGTTTTTTGTTTATTATTAAGCATAAGAAAATGTTTTCGAAGTTTTCTCTGTTTTGAAGCTATTTGAATGCTTTTGAATATGTAAAATTTTCATATCTAAATCATACTTTGGAGGACTTCTCAGAAGACTCTTAGAAGACTCTCGGAACTTCTTGGGAAGTTTTCTAATGCATTTTATGCTAGAAGATGTCCCACGAAGTCTTCAGGAAGTCTTCCAAAGTTATCTGCTCAAAGTTATACAAATTTTGGATATGTATTGTGTGTTTTATATATTAGATTCTAAAAAATTATAGATTCAACCTAATTTGATTGTTTTATTTATTATTTAAGTATAAAAAAAATTATTTTTTAAGATTTCTCTGTTTGAAGCCATTTGAATGCTTTTGAATATGCAGATTTTTCAGATATGAGTTAGACTTTAGAAGATTTCTCAGAAGACTCTTGGAAGACTCTTAGAAACTCTCGGAAGACTCTTGGCAGACTTCTTGAGAAGTCTTCTCATGTATTTTATGCTAGAAGACCTCCACGAAGTCTTCGGGAAGTCTTCCAAAGTCTTCTGCCCAAAGTGGTACAAAAAATGATTTCAAGTGGAGACCAAGCTTATCTATGTTGAGGAATGATATCTAGTTCCACGTGGAATAGTTTTGTTTATGGTCCATTTTATGATTTGTATGTTCACCATTTAGTTGTGAATTATTTTGTAAAGTTAAAGAAATGTTAATCAAAAGAATATTTTTAATCATTCTATCCACTCATAACAAAACACAACAATGCAAAAACTTAGTCAAATTTACTAAAACTAAGAGAGAAGACTTCACAAAAAAAACTTAGTCACATTCACAAAAGATCAAACTTGAATTTTAAGTGAAAGTTGAATTTTTTAAATTTCATGTAAGTTAAAAATTATATCTTATTATCTAAAAAGACGCATTAAACAACATGACTTGATATTTTTGAAGTTACTTAACACTTTTGAAAGTTAACACTTATGAGGAAGACTTACAAAAGACTTCTCCGTTTAGCTAAAAACATTATTAAAGATCAATGTTTGTAACTTCATAATTATCACCAATTAAGTTATGAATTCGACTCAGTAGTCCCAATATTGACTAATAAACATGAATTAGCAAGAAAATATTAAAAATTCATTTTAATTTTGGATAAATTTGAAGTTTAATAAATATTTTTTGTAGAAGATTTCTTTTGAAGTCATCCATGGAAGACTTCAGAAGAAGTCTACCCTGTGTAGACTTCAAAAAAATTCTACCCTTTGTAGACTTCAAAATAAGTCTTCTGTTTAGGTAATTTTTGCAATTGCAAATTTACGAAGGATGACTTCTTAAGAAGTCTACTCTACAGAAGACATCTTCGGAAGTCTTCCTTTGTAAATATTGGCTTATTTTTGAAATTGATTTTTTTTCGAAATTCCCAGAGAAGACTTCTATCGGATAAACATGTTACATTTGAAATTGACCGAAGTTGGTCATAATTTTGACTTTTTGTAGAAGACTTCTAGGAAAGTCTACCTGGAGAATACTTCAAATGAAGTCTTCTCTAAGTCTTCCGGAAGTCTTCTCAATGTTGCAAGAAGTCTGCTGGATTACTTTTGCAATTGACTATATTTGACTTTTCGAGAGAAGACTTCTTTAGAAGTCTTCCGTCGAATGACTTCTTTAGAAGTCTTCCGTCTAATGACTTCTCTAGAAGTCTTCTCTCGCGGGCAAAAGTTTGACCAAAACCCGGAATTAAACTCGAGAAGACTTCTAAGGAAGTCTTCTTATAGAAGACTTCTAAGGAAGTCTTCTTATAGAAGACTTCTTTATTAAATGTCTTCTTATTAGATAACTTGTGAAACAATCTACTTATTTAAGGTTATCTTACATCTGAGTGATTGCAGTGAAGCAATGGATGTTGATGAAATGTCCAGAAGTGTTTTCTGTAGAAGCTTCTCTACTTATTTTAGAAGTCTTCTCTTTGATATTAAATGTTTTACTATTATTTTCAATTGCAAAAGTAACCCACACAGACATCTTCCGGCATTGAGAAGACTTAGGGAAGACTTTCAGAAGACTTTTGTAGAAGTTTTCTCCAGGAAAACTTCTACAAAAAGTCAAATTTCTGACGAACTTCGGTCAAATTTAAAACTAACATGTTTATCCGAGAAGACTTCTAAGGAAGTTTTCTCTTAGAATTTCCAAATTTTTTGTTTACAAAGGAAAGTTAGAAAACTTCTAGGGAAGTCTTCTATTAAAAACACACAAAAGGTCAATTGCAAAACTAACCTATGCATTGACCAGAAGACTTCTAAAGAAGTC
Organism: Brassica oleracea var. oleracea; assembly: GCF_000695525.1. NCBI lineage: Eukaryota > Viridiplantae > Streptophyta > Magnoliopsida > Brassicales > Brassicaceae > Brassica > Brassica oleracea. Next base: position 7,284,039 of record NC_027753.1, read on the forward strand.
TTCTTCGTCGAACAGATCTGAAAAATAAAATATGGTTCGCGATTTCATACCTTGAACTCGTGAGATGACTTGTGTGGTTTCTCCAATCACCCAGAACTTCACCACAACAGCTACCTACTCGTTAATCACCAAGAATCGTGAGCTTATGAGCCTTACATAATTTGTAATCAAAATCTTCAATTTTTTTGATGAATTTTGAGAGAAAGTGTAAGAGATGTGGTTTGTATGGAAAAGAAATGAGAAATGATGAGAAAAAATTGAAACTTTAGGACATTAACACTCTCAATTTGGTAGTTTATGGTGGTTGAGGTATTGATGTCAATGACAAAGTTGTAAATATTTGGTGAAGATGAGGATAATAAGGTAAAAACATTATTTTCGAAAAAAAGTAATGACATTTTCGTGAATAATTAGAACAAAGTTTCAAAAAAAGTATAAGTTATTTTTGTGTTTGACTTGAAATTTTGAGTTATTTTTGAAAGAACCCCTTATATGTATGTATATTATGACTTCTTATAATGTAATATATGATATTTAATTGTTTTTAGAACGATCTGCACCATAAATATACAATAAGTGTAAAATTTGCAGATATGGAAAACTATAATAATTATGAAGTAAGCCCAGCCTAATTGTCAACAAAATGACAGAACTAGCCCTATCACTTATGTATTTTTCATGAAATAATTTTGGAGTCTACTTTAAATTTAAATAAAGAAGAAAAACATAGGTCATGATTATGATTAATTTAATAGGCTCTCTTCACGGTAGATATTTTTCTTCTCTTTATTTTCTCTTTCTATAACATACGCAAACGATTCTGCTCTTTTTAGTCGGAGCTCTGCTCCTTAAAGTTTTGTTTAGTACACGTACAATTATATGATAGTTTTTTTTTTAATTTTTTTTTACTTTTTCATAATCATGAGATGCATGTCTTAACATGATTAACATAATGTAATAGAATTTAATGTTATTATTACATTATTTAAATATAAAAGTTATTTTTTCGATTTTATCGACAAATTTAATTTATCAAAATTATTATAAATTTCAAATATATACAAAATTTACTTATCACAAGTAATATTTAAATGATTATATCCCGTGATATTGCGAAAAATCATCTAGTTTAATTGTATAAAGAGAAGAAGACAAAAATAGCAATAAATCAAGTTTTTGTTCCCAAACTAGCATTCAAGTTCAAAAGTCACAAAAATAGCACTTAATGTTTTATCAAAAGTCACAAACTTAGGGTTTAGAGTTAAAGGGTGGGGTTTAGGGTTTAGAGTTTAGGGTTTAGAGTTTAGGGTTTAGAGTTTAGGGTTTAGAGTTTAGGGTTTAGAGTTTAGGGTTTAGAGTTTAGGGTTTAGAGTTTAGGGTTTAGAGTTTAGGGTTTAGAGTTTAGGGTTTAGAGTTTAGGGTTTAGAGTTTAGGGTTTAGAGTTTAGGGTTTAGAGTTGAGAAATGAGGTTTTGGGGATAAGATTTCAAATTTTGAAAAATAAAAAAATTAAAATTTTCAAAAGATAAAATGCTATTTTGGTCATTTTAGTTTTTGAGTGCTATTTTTGTGATTTAAACTTAGAAAGATGCTATTTTGGAGATTTGCCCTTGTATAAAACCTAATTTGTTCTGATACTTAATAATTACCCTATACTGTATGGAAGTCATCAAGTTTAATTGTATAAAACCTAATTTGCTCTGATACTTAATAATTACCCTATATTGTATATTAACACGATGATTAAAAAAGCTATCTCCTTTTTGTTGTATGTAAGCGTTCATGATTTTCGTTAACCGAAACGAGGATAAAGATTTGATTACAAACCGACTCACACAAACTTACATAATTCAGTTATTTTCTATTTAGTTTCGTCCCGACCTGTATCTTTGGCGTGTTTTGCTAGACAGAATCTAATTTCCTCATCATGTATCGACTACCGTTCTCTACAATCCTCACAAGGAGAGATTCAACTTGTTAGGTTTTCCGCGTTGTTTCCAGATTAGCTAGTTCTTGAAAAGCTCATCTAACCTTGTAATCATCACTATCAATGAACCCCTAGACGAATAGAGGAGAAAGAGTTAAGCCTTTATTAGACAAACAAACGAAAAAGATCTCCAACCAAAGGTACAGTGTACATATCAGATTAAAAACAGTAGACACCAATTATGGATGCGAAGGTAGTGAGTGTAGTGGAGAGTAGAGTCGCATAGATGGGCTTTCTCTCATATGGGCCTAGACAGCGAAGTCCACTGAGAGTTCTAAGCCCATATCAAGTGATAAAACAAAACCCTAGCGCCACTCTCTTCCTCCTCTTCTTCTTCTACCATCAAAGGGTAGACTCTAGACAAAAACAAAAATCTTCAGAGATGGGGAAGCCTGAGAGGAAAGCTAACGTCTCCGGCAAACCAAAACATTCCCTCGACGCCAACCGCGCCGATGGGAAGAAGAAAACCACGGAGGGGCGTACCTCCGCCACAGTTCGCCGTCTCAAGATGTACAAAACCAGGCCCAAGAGAACCCCCGGCGGTAAAATCCTCAGCAACGAGTATCAGTCCAAGGAACTGCCCGACACGCGAATCCAACCCGATCGAAGATGGTTCGGTAAGCTCGTAATCCTTCGTACTCGTTAACTGAATCGATGTAAAAGCTTATCTCTTTGTTTTAATGTATAGGGAACACGCGTGTTGTGAATCAGAAGGAGCTTGAGTACTTTAGGGAAGAGATGAAGACGAAGATGTCGAGTAACTATAATGTTATTTTGAAGGAGAGGAAGTTGCCTATGTCTCTTTTGACTGATAACAAGAAGGTAAAAAAAGGTTTTAACTTTATTGCAATTTGATCATCAAGTTTCCGTCTTTGACTCTGTATGGTGCTATTAACTTCTGATAACAAGAAGATAAAAGGTTGTAGCTTTATTTGGATTTTATTATAAAGTTTCGGTCTTTGACTCTGTATGGTGCTGTTGACTGATAACAAGTAGATAACTTCATTGCAATTTGATAATCAAGTTTCGATTTTTTTGATTCTGTGTTGTGTTTTTTTTTTCTGTAAAGCAAACGAGAGTTCATTTGCTTGATATGGAGCCGTTTCAAAACACTTTTGGGAAGAAGACAACTAGGAAGAGGCCAAAGCTTGTAGCTTCTGATTATGAAGCTTTGGTGAAGAAGGCAGCTGAGTCTCAAGGTACAATTCATTTCCGTTAGAATATTTTCCAGATTAATTTGTTTGTTCCAAAATGATAGATTTTCTAGAATTTTAAAATAATTTTAGTAGTTAATATTGTTAAGTTGTGTACTTTTAAGAAACATTAATTGAAAATATTTGAATTGGTTTAAATACTATTGGTTGATAGTTATTGGAAAATATATGCTAAAGTAAACAATAAATAAACATCAATTATATTTTTAATATGCCTGAATACTCTTCTTTCTGGGAGAGAGTACATGATTGAAAGGTTGATTAATGCATAGTTTGACTGACTTTTGAATGTTCTTGTTCATTAGTTGTTGATAAGATCATTCTCTGTTTCATATCTATGTGGATGTTTGTTTCTTATGTGTGATGAATCTGTGTTGGAGATAGCTTTAAACGTTTCATGCTTGGCTGCATACCTTTTGATTTTTTTTTTTTGTGTTTGTTGTAACGAATGATGTATTCATTGAAACCTTTTTTTTTGGGTGTAATTTTGAAGATGCGTTTGAGGAGCTGAATGGGGCAGGTCCGTCTGGTGAAGGAGGAGAGGAAGAAGACGGGTTTAGAGACCTTGTGAGGCATACTATGTTTGAGAAGGGACAGAGTAAGCGTATTTGGGGTGAGCTTTACAAAGTCATTGACTCCTCTGATGTAGTTGTCCAGGTATGTTTTGATTCAAGGAATGAGCTAATCAATGGATTATCTTAATTTCTTTTTTTTTGGCTTACCTTTTTGTTTTGTGTTTGACAGGTTTTAGATGCTAGGGATCCACAAGGTACTAGGTGTCATCACTTAGAGAAAACCCTGAAGGAGCATCACAAGCATAAACATATGATTCTGTTATTGAACAAGGTTGGTTGTTTTCATCTTTAGCTTTAGTTGACTAATCCTATTGGAAAATGTTAGTTACTGTGTATCTGTCTTTTTGTGTTTGTTCTTTTAAGTGTGATCTTGTACCGGCTTGGGCTACAAAAGGATGGTTGAGGATATTATCAAAGGAATATCCAACTCTAGCATTCCACGCAAGCGTTAACAAGTCATTTGGAAAGGTATATTTTATCGATTTTACATGCCTCTGACAGCCTCTGATCTATTGATTTAACATAGTTATTCTCTTGATATATCTTTTGATCTTGTGATGGTTTATTTCAGGGGTCACTTCTCTCAGTTTTGAGGCAGTTTGCTCGTCTAAAGAGTGACAAGCAAGCCGTGTCTGTAGGTTTTGTTGGGTATCCAAACGTTGGGAAATCATCAGTTATCAACACACTGCGTACCAAAAATGTATTAACTTTCTTTGTTACTTTCCTGTATTAAGAATCTGCGTAGTTGCTAATTTATTTGTTCTCACATTTTCATTTTTTTTCTCTCCTTCAGGTTTGCAAGGTTGCTCCAATTCCAGGGGAGACCAAGGTTTGGCAATACATCACGCTTACCAAGAGGATTTTCTTGATTGATTGTCCTGGAGTTGTGTACCAGAGCCATGATTCTGAGACAGACATCGTCCTCAAGGGAGTGGTATGTTTCTTTTTACTATTAGTCGTGTATTAACATATTTTGGCTAACCTTTGATCAAAATGTCTAGTTTCATGTTACCTCATATGAAAGTTGTCTTATGCAAACCCATGATGGATTGCTACTTTCGGTTCCACGCTTTTTGGTTCAGTTCACTGCAAGTAATACGTTATCTTACTGATTCAGTCCTTTTGATATATAGGTGAGAGTTACAAACTTGGAGGATGCATCTGAGCACATTGGGGAAGTCCTCAGGCGTGTTAAGAAGGAGCACTTGCAGAGAGCCTATAAAATCAAGGACTGGTTAGGAGAAATGTTCTCATCTTCTTTGTGCCTACTTTTGGTGAGAAAGTAATAAAAGTCTGGTTTGGTTATATACAGGGAGGATGATCATGACTTTCTTCTTCAGCTATGCAAAGCATCTGGTAAACTATTAAAGGTGTGTGTTTCCAGAATTGTAATGGGAATGATGTTCTGTAAGTTAGAGAGAATAACAGTATACTTGGTAACATTGTTCAGGGTGGAGAGCCTGATTTGATGACAGGAGCAAAGATGATACTCCATGACTGGCAAAGAGGTCGCATACCTTTCTTTGTCCCACCTCCTAAGGCTGAGGACAAGGCTGAGGACAAGGCTTCAGAAGGAGAAGCAGAAGTCACAGTGCCAGGTATAGATCAGGAAGCCATTGCTGATAACAATCAAGCAGCTGCTGCGTTGAAAGCCATTGCTGGCATCATGTCTTCCCAACAACAGAAGGATGTTCCTGTCCAAAGGGATTTCTACGACGAGAAAGACCTCAAGGACGATGATAAAGCAAAGGAGTCTACTGATATAGACGAGGAAAATGAGACTGATGGAGAAGAGGATGAGGATGAGGTCTCAGAAGATGGAGAGGGAAGTGGGAATGATTCGGATGAGGATGTTGTGTCAGAAAATGAAGAGGAGAACGAGTCAGATTCTGCTGAGTAATTTATGCTACACGTCAATTTTTTTTTTTTTTTTTTTGTTATTTGTAGCCTTGTCCCAACTCAAAACAAGAATCTTATCAATTACAAAACGATTTTTATTTATTTAGGATGATGTCTTATGGAGACCCCGAAGTTTTTAGTTTTGAGATAAACGCGATGCGAGTTAAAAAGACTTGCGTCTATGGCAACGGAGTTGAACCGTGTGGCTATCACCATGGAAAGCCACTGCCACTGCCTTCACCAGGGAGTTGAGTACACTACAACATGCAACACGGCCAAAACCATAGCCTAGGCTTGTGCCACTTCATGTTGAACAGTTGAAGGTCTAACTCGGGCAAGAATCACATGATCTTTCTCGTTCTGAATAGGCTTGACTACCTTAAAGTCAGGTTCTAGCTCACGTACATTAGGCTTAGCTTCGTTGTAAGATTCTAATGGCATCACACGTTCACCGTTTCAATTTAAACGAACGCATAATGCTTTGCTAAGAAACCATTTTCAAGATTCTGTTTCGTACGTAGTAATAAACATGACAAAGAAATCGTTTCAAGACAGGACAAGAAACTGTTTCTTTTTTCAACATTATCTTGAAAATGGAAAAGTAGGCCTGGGCGTTCGGGGTACCCGTTGGCGTTCGAGTCTGGTTTTTCGGATTTCGGTTCTCTTTTATAACACCTCTTAGGTCCTATTCTAGTAAATTTGCAAGTACGGATCGGGTTCAGATATAACACATCGGGTTCGGATCGGTTTTGTATCACATCATAGAACCCATAAAGTAATCATATATCATTCGGATTTGGGTTATATCGGATCGGTTTGGATATACCCGAAATAAAATCTAAAATTTAAAAGTAAAACATAAGAAATATATATTTATTTATATATAATTAAGTATTTAAGGTAGTTATTTAAATTTTAAATACTTATTGTTAGATAACATATCAAAATAAATATGAAATTGAATATTTGAAGTATATATTCATGTTTCATATAATTATATTGTATATTATTTTGGACATTCTGATCAGTTTCTTCGGATATTTTTTCGGATTTTTCATTTTTTTCGGTTTTTCGGGTTACCCGTTCGAATTCGGTTAATAACACTTCGGGTTCAGATATGTTTTGTATCACTTTACAAGACCCATTCGGATATTTTTTACGGATCAGGTTTTTCGGTTCGGATTTCGGATTACGGATATTATGCCCAAGCCTATGGAAAAGGATGATTTTTAAAATTTTCTCACTAAAACTATGTACTTATTTTATATATAGAGAACTGGAAAAAAAATGGACTCTTTGAATTTTTTTTTGATTGTCTGGAGGTTCCGGGGACAAAACCCATAATCTCCGAGGCCCGGGACCCGGCATGCACTGATACCATGGGGACAAAGGTCCATGGCGTAAAGTATCCTTCCCACGGTGGATCGAACCCATGAGCGCAACAGCACCAAGGCCTGCGCTTAAACTAGCTGGGCTTGAATTTTTTTTGTCCCGGTATAATTTTTGATCTTTTTGTCATTTTATACATGTTTTACCCTTGTGTAATGAAAAAATAGTAGATTAAATTTTAAAATTTTAAAAATATAAAAATATGAAAATTATTTTAGAAACATTAGTTTGGCTATTTATATGTTTAATTTTTTTTAAATAGTGAAATCATATTTTATTTTATGTCCTAACTGACGATAGAAGGTAACTCCAATTTTTAAGTTTACTCGATATATTTACCTTTTTTTTCATTTTAAAAAATTGTATTAAGAAAACAAATTAAAATGAGATTATATCTTTTAATTAAAATTAAATTTAATGGTATAATTGTATTAACAGTATTTAAAATTTTAATGGAACAAAAAATCTAGATAAAGTCTTAGAAGGACAAACTCAGCTGTAAGTCTCCAATTTTTCCAATTTTCTCTTTTATATAAGAGTAATAATCACCGAAAAACAACACTCAATCATAAGAAACAACTGTAAAGAAACGGACTCCAGACAAGCCAAGAGGCATCACATCATCATCATCATCATCATCATAGAAAACTTCTGATTAATGCATAAATAGTTTTGTAATTGATTTTCCTGTATTTTGTAGAGAATTTTTTTTTTGGAAGTTTTTCGGCTTCTCTTCGTTAACAAAAAAACCCGAATAGACTTCCATAGAAATCCTTTCAGATAAACATGTTAATTTTGCAATTGAGAGAATTGTTTTAGAAATTTAACTTTTTATAGAATATTTTCCGGGAAGTCTTCTCAACTCCTACATGAAGCCTGTTCACTGTTAGTGAAAGTGTTCTCTGAAAAAAATCAAATATGGCCAATTACAAAAGTAACTTAAGCAGATTTTTTACGACAGTGAGAAGACTTCATGTGAGTGTAAAAAAAGACTTCTTTGAAGGCCTTTCGGAAAGATTTTTAGGGAAATCTTTTAAAAAAATGTCAAATATCTACAAAACTTTGGTCAATTGCAAAACTAATATATTTTTTTTGAGAATTTTTCAAATACAAAAATGCCAATATTTACAAAGGAATACTTCTTAAGAAATCTGCTGAAGAGTAGACTTTTCTAGAAGTCTTTCTTTGTAAGTTTGCAATTGCAAAAAATGATCTATATGGAAGATTTCTTAGAACTCTTTTTCACGAAGACTCTTCTGTGAAAGTATTCTAGGTAAATATTTAATAAACTTTCATTTTCTCTAAATTAGAATGACTTTTCAATATTTTCTCGTTAATTCATGTATATTAGTCAATATTGAGGCTCCTAAATGAAATTCATAACTTAATTGGTGATAATTATGAGGTTACCAACATTGATGTTTATTAATGTTTCTAGCAAATGTGAGAAGACTTATGGGGAAGTCTTATACGTTAGTTTTTGTAAAACTTGTATTTTCAAAAGTGTTAATTAACTTCAATAATATCAAGTCATGTGGTTTAATGTGTTTTCTTAGATCATAAGATTTACTTTTTTTTAACATTAATAAGATTAAACACTACAAGAAAACACAATATTAACGACGGCCAAATTCGTAGTAACTTCCTCGTAAAAGAGGCTTTACGAGGAATTAGCAAGGAAACACGTTTCGTCGTTATTCATTCGTCGTAACTTATATTTCCTCGCCAATTCGTCGTAAATTAGCGAAGAAAAATTTCGTCGTAAAAACAAAAAACAGTATTCATCGTAAAAACCACGTAAACTTTCCATGTAAGGAGTACGTTACATTTCCTCGTAAATACCTCGCAACCATTTCCTCATAAATACCTCGCAACTGTTTCCTCGTAAATACCTCGCAACCTTTTCCTCGTAAATTCAACCTAAATCTTTCCACGTAAAATACTCGTTACACTTTCCTCGTAGTGTTGACGTAAATATTTCGCTCGTTACTTCCTCGTAACTTTTCGACGTAAAGTAGTCGTAATTTAGCTACAAATTTACTTCAATTTTGATATTTCCAGAATTGAAAATATAATAAAAATTATTTATTTTTTTAATAAAAAAAACTAATTTAAAAATAAAAATAAATACGAAAATATTTTATACATAGATAAGTTTTGAATAAAATACAACCAACGAAAAGTAAAAAAAAACTACGGGTCGTTCATCGCCCGGTAGAATTCGTCACTCCTCCTCTCTACATCCGCGTCGGCATGTGTGTCGGATGATGACTCGCCTGGAATGGGATTTTATCGTCGCATGTTCCTCAACAAAGACTCCCATTATGTATTTGTGCCCGCTATAATGTCCAAAAGCCCTCGACTCCACCCATACGAGCTGTGAACACAGTTCGCCTCGAGTCCAACTCGTTACGCAGCTGAGTGACTTCATCTTCCCGTCTCTGACCATAAGACGATGTCGCTCTCGGAACATCGTTGACGGAACCAATCCCTAACGTACGTCCCTTTTTCTTAGGGACAACCTTAAAAACAAAAAAATAAATATTGGTAGTAAAATGTTAAAGTTAAATTAAATGAATAATAAAAAATTCAAAATTTCAAAAAATTTACCTTCTCCTAAATCTTATCCACTTCAAGTGTGGATAAGGTGACGGGTAATCCGTCGGTGGACTGCTGGGTCAGCTGGGTCTGGCCGTCTTCAACATGACCAACCAAGTCGTTGAAGAAATTGGCCCGCCTTGTTCTTGTGGATCACCTTGTAAAGTTGCAAAAGAGACGGGAGTTCTCCCGTCTCTTTGACCTAAAAAACATTTAAGAAAGTTAGAATATATATATATATATATAATTAATTAAATTAAATATTTAATTACCATTTCCAGAAGGACACCGGCTTGGGGTTTTTGACCCGTAGAGTGAAGCATCGGCCCGTGGCCGTGCTCATCTACCGTCTGACGGGAGGCGGAGCAAGATTCGGCGACTCTAATGGCGTCAGGATCCCGCCAATAACGGATGAGGCCATTCCACACATCCGTGGTGAGCTCAGGGGGTTTGCCACCCTTCCAGTTGGAGACCGTGTCCAACAAGTGTTTTGCGCCTTCGCGTTAAACACTTTCTTCACCCTCTCATTGACCCCATGGACCAATGGTGTTTTTGTTGCAACACGAAAAAAATAAATTAAGAATTAGTTTTAAAAATTTTAAAATTCTAAATCATAAAAAAATTAAAGTATATATAATTAATTAATAGTAACTTACAACGAAAATTTTGAACCACGTCTTTCTGACGTGGATCGGCGTCTTTCTCCAGTCTGGATGTGGCTCGGAGAAGTAACCTTTGATCGTCTCGGTTACGTTCCGAGCAACACATCTGTCGACCCCAAACCTGAAAAAAAAATTTTTAAGTATAAATTATTTATTATTGTTATAAAATAATTTTAAAAGAATTTAAAAATAAAATGTAACGTACCATAAAGTTTCGTCCGGTCGGTCGGGGTCTAAGACTGGTAAGCCTTCTCTGCCTGGCTGAGCGAGAAGGTCTTCGACAGTGTACTGCGAGTAAGGAGCACTCGGCGGCACCATCAAATCGGGATGAATCCCGGCCGGCATCGGAGGAGACATCGGAGGAGGCACATGGTCATGAGGAGGCGGTGGTCCAATGAATCGAGGAGCCGATGTTGCACCAGAAGGAGGGGACCGAGAGACTCTCTGAGAAGACTGAGTCTCGGGGACAGTCTCCGGACCCGAAGAACCGGGAGCTGAAGAAGACTGGTCTAAACGGCTACCAGGCTCACCGAACATCTCTCTGTAATGGGGAGTAAGTCTGTTCTTTCGAACCGTCTGAAAAAATTTAATTTTAAATTTAACATCAACAGTAATTAACAAATTCTATAATTAACCACCTAATCAACACAAACTAACATAAAATCCGTAAACCTATGTTGGGGTCGAAAACGGTTGCGACGAAGTTAACGTCCAAATCCCCGAAGAAGAAAACGAAAAAACCTTCTTCGACGAATACTCTTTCGAAATAGATTCTTCCTTACGAAAAGCTTTGCGGAGGAAACGCGAGTCATCGGACAAAAGCTCGAAAAGGGTCGCTACGCAGCGACCGAACGCGTGTTCCGCTCGGTCGCTACGTAGCAACCGAGCTCGAGCCAAAGCTCGGTCGCTACGTAGCGACCGAGCTCGAGCCGAAGTTCGGTCGCTATCGCTACTCGGTCGCTACGTAGCGAACGAGCTCTTCCGAAACGTCGATACGACATTAGTCCATGCATTCTAAGGACCTAAGACATGACTCGAGGCCCGACTTATGATTTCTTAACCAACAGCCCGTGAGCCGCATAGCGGTTTACGCTTGGTTCGCAAGGAAAGATAAATGTCAAGTTTCCGCGGATAAATACGAAATTTTGAAGATAATTACGAAGATCGAAAAAAATGGAATATCTCCATTTTTAATGCTGTGGCGGCTTAAGGGCAGAAGAGGAAAAGCGTAAACCGACCTTGGAGCCAGTATATAAGGAGTCCTAGGCGAGAGGCATGGAGGAGGACTTTTTTCAAAGCAAACTGAGCACTTAAAGCGATTTAGGCATATTTTCGTTTTTGTTATTCGAGCTGCGACTCAACTAGGTTATTGCCGACTTAGGGTTTTAGAACTAGGAATCTCGCCGACAGCTCTCGTAGCCCAGGCTCTTACCTTTTTGTAACGCGAATTCGGAATAAGATCTACTTTGCTCTCTTTTCGATTTCTTATAATTTATCGTTGTCATTATTGTGTTCTGATTGTTTGGCGTGTGGTATTAGCAGATATCTGGGACCTCTGGGAAATTAGGGTTTTCCTAGTTTCCTTATTTAAACTGAAATCGACAGTGCGAATTTCGGTTCCCACAACCTATCTAAATTCCCTACACTAACCACCTAATCTACCCTAAACTAATTAAATTAGAGAGGAAATAGAGAGAGAGCGTACCATTGCTACGAAAGAGAGAGGAAGTTGAGACGAAATGGAAGTGAGAAGCTCGCGTGTATATATAGAAATTATGAATCATCGTAAATTCATCGTAAAGTTACGAGGAACTCGCGAGGCCCATGTTTTTTTATGAGGAATTAGCGAGACCCCCATTTGGTTTCCTCGTAATGTCCTCGTTCATTTATGAGGAATTAGCGAGACCCACTTTTTTTATTTACGAGGAATGAGACGAAGCTAATTGGTCGTAAAACCTTTCGAAATTTCCTATAAATACTCACCAGTTTGCTTCTCAAATCAAAGATAAACTCACCAATTTGCTTCTCAAATCAGAGATAATTACACATCAGTTTGCTTCTCAAATTAGAAAGATTTGAAAAACAGAAGGAGAAGAAAGATACTGGAACACATGTGGGCGGAGACAAGGCTAGACTTTGTTTCTTCCCACCTGTGATTCCAGTATCTTTCTTCTCTCTTTTTTTTTAAATATTACAATGGTAGTCCCTAATTGGTCGTTCATTTACAAGGAATTAGCGAGACCCGATTTTAAATTTACGAGGAATGAGCGAGGCCCGCGTTTTCTTATTACGAGTTTCTGACGTGGATACAGCTTACGTGGAATTAACGAGCCCCACATTCTTTATTTTTAAAAAACGTCGTAAGTACCTCGTTAATTTACGAGGAAATCACGAGGATTATGTTTTAATCCCTAAAATCCGAAACCACAAACCCCATCTTCTTTATCTTCTACTTCATATATATTCAAAGCCCCAACCCCATCCTCCCTTTAACCTCAAATCCATTCCAAATCCCAAATTCTAAAAGCACAATTCCTTAACTTATAATCTCAATCTCTTCTTTCTAATTCAAACCCCCCATTACCTTACACAAAATCAAATTATATAAATAGATTTTCATGATTAAATCCATCAAATAACATGCATTAAGTCCATATTAAAAA
>NC_027753.1:7297033-7299301 GCF_000695525.1 Brassica oleracea var. oleracea
ACATCGACATTCTCGTCATCACTAGAAACATCATCATTTTCATTAAACTCGTCTTCAACAGCTTCGTCTGTGGTATCGTCGGTAAGATCTTCGTACTCATGATTATGCAGATCAATGAGAAGGATGTCATCAATTTGTTGTTCAGGTTCTTTGACTTCATTTATCTGTTCTTCTTGCAATGGTGGTTCTTTTCCACTGATGATTCGCCCACGAGTTGTAACTTTGATCACGGCTAACCAATTTATTCCCGATTCTCTCATCCGAGGGTATGGATGAAAGCTAACTTGGTTTGCTTGTGAAGCTAAGATGAAGGGCTCGAATTTGTTGTACCTGCAAAAATAAAGACAACGTAGAAATTAATCATACAGATCATGTATGCCAAAAAAAGAATTTGTTGTACCTTCGTCCACCATTGACATCAACTACACCGAATTTGTTAAACCAAACACCTCTGTTGACGACGGGGTCGAACCATTCACATTTGAAGATGACGCATTTCAGCTTCAATAACCCTGAGAATTCCACTTCAATAATCTCCTGCACATTTTCCATAGTTACTGGTCGCCCGCTGTCTACCATACTCATATGTGTGAAAAGTATAGCCTCGTGTGAAATACGTCTGTGATGTGGTGACCTTTGCAAGTGGAGCTTGAATGACTTCGTGAAACCACGTAGAGTAATCTGCGTCGTCGTTATAATCAACCTGCAAAAATAAAGAGAACGTTGAAATATAGATCATCTATGAAAGAGTTTGATCGATCAACCTGCAAATGGTGATGATAAGAGTTTGAGTTAATACATATTCTTAAACCACTTAATAATGTGTTGTTCTTTCCTTCTGTCTACGTCACTTGTGGATATTCCTGAGAATGTTTCTTCGACTTGAGAAACAAATAGGCTGTAAAATTACATTTTATATTAATTAATCTTTGGAAATTATATTTCTTATACTTATATGTGTTTAGAAGTTTTCATAAAATACGTTACCTTTCAAAATAACGCACCAATGGATCCTCCCAATTGAGTAGAATATAGGTGTGTGAACTATGAGCGTCTTTTTCACTCGACCACCAAACCTTTTTCGATTTCCCACCGATTCGCCCAATCTGGCTAAAGATGTCTGGAACACCAGCAACTGCATATGTTGGCGCAACACCACCATCATCATATCTTCTTTGAGCTATTTTCCGGGTACGTACTTTTGACGCAAAGTAGTACGATGTGAAGTGTCTTCCGTCAAACTCCCAGCAATTATAGAACCTTCAACTTTTGCGAGGTTTTTTGCTTTTGCCTTCAAATATCATGTCACACTCATACTGATACATCCATTCGTAATGTACAGGTCCACGAAGAAATGTCTCATATGGGAGGTGGACAGCTAGATGCTCCATGACGTCAAAAAAATGCCGGAGGAAATATCTTCTCCAAGTTGCACAATAAGATGGGGATGTTCTCGTGAAGTTGCTCCACAACTTCTTCTTTAAGAGTGCGTGTGCGCATATCCCTGAAAAATGCTCCAATGCCTTGTATATTCCAAAAACAATTAAACACATTAGTAGTCATATATTATTGCAAACAAAACCATTAAATATAAAATTAATGCGTTATAATATACTACCTGCAAGTGCTTCATATACGTTTGTTGGAAGTAGCTCCGCAAATGCAAAGGGAGGTAGTCGTTGCATAAAGATATGACAATCATGATTCTTCATCCCGGAGAACTTTTGAGCATTTTCAACACATCTAGAGAGATTTGGAACATACCCATCGGGGAACTTCACTTCTAATGCCACCCAGTTGAACAACACCGACTTTTTCTTTCTGAAGACAATCTGAATATCGGAACGGGAACTTGTCCATTGCTTTTTATATGTAACTCACTTCTTGAGCAAATATCCGAGAAGTCCACCCTCGATTTGATGTTGTCTTTTGTCTTCCCTGGGACATTCAATATTGTATTCATGATGTTCTCGAAGAAGTTCTTCTCTATATGCATCACATCGAGGTTATGGTGCAGAAGAAGATCCTTCCAATATGGAAACTCCCAAAATATACTCTTCTTGTGCCAGTTGTGCCGAACACCGTAAAAATCAGGCATATTACCGGGGACATGCCAATTACCACCACAACGAACAGTTTCGTTATCTCCGTAGTATTCGATTTGTGCTTCAATTTGTTCTCCAGTTAGATATGGAGGAGGAGTGTCTCTCACAACCCTTTTGTGCCTAAACAAATTCTTGTTTCTTCGGTAAGGATGGCCAATGGGAA
>NC_027753.1:7299483-7300094 GCF_000695525.1 Brassica oleracea var. oleracea
TCTTTTATCAGTGGTTGTAGGAAAACATCCAGAGACCTTTTTGGATGCTTCAGACCAGGTATTAGTATGGTCAAGAATAGAAACTCTCGTTCCATGCACATCTCCGGTGGAAGGTTGTATGGCGTAAGAAAGACTGGCCACAATGAATATTGTCTCCCTGACATTCGAAATGGACTAAATCCATCTGTGCATAATCCAAGATACACATTCCGGCTATTGCAAGCGAATTCCGGATGTACTTTGTTAAAATGTTTCCAGGCTCTTGTATCTGATGGATGAGTCATCTCACCATCCGTCTGAGTATGCTCGGCATGCCATCTCATCCTTCCGGCTGTCTGCTCAGATTGATACAATCTTTTCAATCTATCTGTAATTGGTAGGTACCACATCCTTTGGTACAGTACCCTATTACGTCCTCGTCCTTGTGGCTTGAATCCTGGCTTCTTGCAGAATCGACATTCTTCTAACTTCTCATCATCTCCCCAGTAGTTCATGCAATTGTCGAGGCAAACGTATATCATCTCTGAAGGCAGCCCAAGACTATAAACCAGTTTCTGAATCTCATAATAAGAATCAGCAGACTCATTGTCTTCCGGCAAATACTCTTTAAA
>NC_027753.1:7300152-7302292 GCF_000695525.1 Brassica oleracea var. oleracea
GACAATTTAGAGAGACCTTCTCTACAACCACTGTAAATTGGCTGATTCGAAGCATCTAACATTTCATAAAACTTTTTTGCATCTATGTTAGGTTCTTCATCTTCATCATGAGCTACGAATGCATCAGCTACCATATCATGAACCCTATCAAAATCTACCATCTGCTCCTCCTGATGGTAGCTATGTCCATTATGCAAATGATGATCAACCGGTTCTTCCCGAAAATTGCTATTACTACTACTAGCTTCATTCTCATAATTATAATCTTCTCCATGTTGAAACCAGATATAGTAATTTGGCGTGAAACCTCTATTTATTAAATGTTTCCAAACATTTTCACGATGTGCCAATTTTGAATTGTTGCATTTCTGACAAGGACAGAACATCTTACCGCTTTCTTGTACGAGCGGTGTGGAATCTGCTTGATGCATAAATGTCTCCAGCCCTTCGAGGTATTCTTTCGTCTCTCTCCCGTTAGCATCTCTGTGCATATACATCCATCTCCGCAACTCAAAAATATTCCCGGAGGCCGACATTTTTTTTTCTTTCACGTTTTTATTTTTTTTCTTGTTGGTGTATTTAAAGCGATGTTCAAATGTACATATTTATAGGAAATTGCTGAATGTTGAAATTTTACTACGTATTTACGACGAATTTTAGTTAGGTAGCCAAAACAAAAAACGTGTTACAACTACAAAGTTGGTGGACTCACAATTTTCTTGTTAAGTAAACGTAAAATATTTCCTCGTAAAGTAGTCGCTACTTTTACGTCGAACTTACGAGGAAATCATCTTTCCTCGTAAAAACAATGTTATGTTACCTCGTTTTTACGACGAAATCGTTTTCTTGTTATTTTACGAAGAATTAACGTTGCTTTTAAATTTCCTCGTAAGATTCTCGTAAAGTCAACGTAAATTTACGAGGATTATTTTTCCTCGTTTAATTTCGTCGCTATAGTTGTGTTTTCTTGTGGTGAAAAATTTCAATTTTCACTTAAAATTTAAGTTTTTCGCTTAAATTTTAATTTTCCGCTTAAATTTCCTGCTTAAAATTTAAGTCTTATGAAAACTCTTCTGAGAAGTCTTCCTAGAAGTCTTTCGAGAAGTTTTCCAATAAATCTTTCGAGAAGTTTCAAGTCTCCCAAAGACTTCCCGGAAGAATCCTAGTGAAAGTGTTATATGTTTGAACTTCTATAATGTTTGATCTTTTGTAATTTGATTAAGTTTTCTTGAGAAGTCTTCTCTTTTATTTTTAGTAAATTTGAATAAATTTTTGTGTTTTACTATTGAATTTGTATCTATAACTTCAATAATGTCAAGTAGTTTTGGCAAGATAATATTGTTGACATGAACATATTTACCAAATTCTTTTCATTAACATCTCTTTAAATTTACAAAAGAATACATAACTAAAAGAGTATCCATACAAATAAAAAAACAAACTATACACAAAACTATTACACATGGAATTATAGATCATTCCTCCACATAGATAAGTTTGGAATCCACTTGACATCATCCATTTGTACCACTTTGGGCTAGCTATGAGCATAGCTTGTTTAAGCAGTGAGAATGACACTCATCTCGGAAAGCTGCAACCTAAACAATATAATATACACATCATAAACTTTAATAGTCCTCCATGTTTAGGTTTCAGGTTTTTGAAGACTTCTTGGAAGTCTTCCAGGAAGACTTCCACTACAAGAAAACATATTTTTTACTAGGGCAGTATTCGTTGTAAATTCGTCGTAAACGGTGTGTTACGACGAATTAACGTCGAAAGACGATTTGTTGTTAAACGTCCGTCGTAACGGAGGTTTCGTCATAAACGACTCGTTACATTTACGACGAAATATATTCCTCGTAAAGCGCATGGAAAGGATTTGTCGTAAACGACACGTAAGCTTTCGTCGTAAAGCCCACGTAATTAAAACGATGTAAAGCGCACGTAAATACATTCGTTGTAAATCACTCGTAAACATTTCGATGTAAAACCCTCGTAAATGTTTCGATGTTAATCACTCGTAAACATTCGATGTAAACTCCTCCGATGTAAACTCCATGTAATGTTTACGAGGAGTTTACATCGTTTCTGATTATATTATTATTAATTAGTATATAATAAATTTTAATTTATATTT
>NC_027753.1:7306810-7312883 GCF_000695525.1 Brassica oleracea var. oleracea
TTTTTTCTGATTTTTTTTCCGTTTGTGTGTTGTGAGGAAGAGAGTTGTGAGAAATGACATATATATAGAGAAATTTTCGAGTTGGGTAGTTGAAATATAACAACGATTTTACAAGGAATATTTTACATGGATTTTACATGGTTTTAACATAATATTTACAACGACTTTACGACGAAATTAGGTAAGTTAAAGCGCATTGAATACACGTTTTCACCTAAATATAACGGTAACATGTTTCGTTGTAATGTCGATGTAATGATTACGACGTATTTCTCATTCCACGTACATTCGTCGTAAACTTACATGGATTTTACGACGAAAACTGTTCGTCGTAAATTTACATGGCGTTTACGACGAAAGTTGGATTCCTCGTAACTTCGTTGTAAACACCATGTAAATTTACGACGAAATATTTTCGTCGTAAATTTTCGTTGTTATGGGCACGTTTTCTTGTAGTGTTCATACATGAGAAGTCTTCCGAAGTATTCCAGGAAGTCTTTTTAACTCAGGAAGACTTCTGAAGACTTCCTAGAATACTTCAGAAGACTTTATATGCAGTCTTCTTGGAAGTCTTGTATGAAATCTTAAAAAACCTGAAACTACCATCAGCTTCAACACACTCAAATTTGTTTACTAAATGAAGAAAAAAATAAGAGCTTTAATCAACGAAATGATTACCAGATGAAGAAAATTCAAACATGAAAACTTACCGAAAATGCCAACAAACCGTCACACTACCGGGCGTTTACAGAATTAAAAAAAGAGTGTCACCCCTCTGCAACCTGTCTTTTCTTTCCAAATTCTTGTATTGGTAGTTTTTGTTATCGGTTTTATTTATGTAAATGCTTTACAATTATTCAGTTTGCTTTATTGTATAATTTACATTCCTACACTTTACAACTTTCAAAAGCTGCTAGTTTGAGAAAAGCTCTTATGGTCGCTATTTTGCAGCGAGAGCAAAAACTTTCATTCTGGTCTGCACCTATGTTTGAACTCCATCACCAATCAATCCCAGTCTTATCCAGAGACATAGGGTTAATACCTTGGAGCTTAGTGGAACTGAGCAAGTCATCAGAGAGTAGTGAGGATGACAAATAAGTTTTGATCAAGGTATCGGACTCTGAGCACAAAGCCCTAAACACACAAAGCACATTATCGTTACTACCAAACGATACAAAACCCTAATTTGACCCATCAAATAGGTGCTGTCTCTCTGTCTCTCTTGGTTTGACTTCTCTTGTTGGTTACAAAGCCCTCGTTTTATAAGCGTTCTGAAGGCCAATGATTTTTTTTTTTATAACGCTGATTTATTATGACATTACATTTATGAGAAATATTACATAGACGATTCGAGAACCGACAATACTATCTGTCTTATGAAGATCTACGCCTAACTGCATTATCTGAGCCGTCCTATGAAGATCCATTCCTGATCAGATTTACTTGCACCATGTTGAAGATTCTTTGTAAACCTTTCTTCTGTAGGCTGCATTAATAAATCGCTCCCTCCGGGACCATGCGACCAAATGTTATTCGATCTTGATTGCAGAAGATCAGTTTCAACGATTATAAGAGGACCTAATCCCGAGTTGGCGGATCTGGTTGAACAAGAATGCAGCCAGAGGTCATGGGAGGGTATAATCCCACGACTTTGGCCTAAAGCCAAATATATTGAATGTATTCTTACAGGACAAATGGCTCAATATGTTCCAATACTGGAGTTTTACTCCGACAAACTTCCTCTAGTTTCCACAGTATATGGGTCTTCTGAAAGTATATTTGGGATGAATGTGGATCCTCTATGCAAACCACAAGACGTGTCCTACACCTTTGTGTCCAACATCTCCTACTTCGAGTTTCTACCTGTTGATCATGGATGAGATATGACCAGCATTGTTGATCTTGTCAACGTCTAGTTAGGGTGCTACTATGAACCTGTGGTCACTACTTATTTTGGTCTAAACAGATATCTAATTGGAGATATTCTACAGGTGACTGGATTTTACAATAACACACCTCAATTTTGATTCGTGCGCAGAAAGAATATGGTTATAAGGAAGAAGAAAACGTATTCGGACTTTTAGAACTTTCTCTCTCCTATCTCTCCGTCTTCTCACAGAACCAAAAGTCTCCATCTTTGAAAACAGATCTCTTCTCCGACGCTGGTGGTCCTCTTAGCCGGCGTCGGAGGGCTCCTTTCCCTTTGTCCTTGTTCTCAGCTCCGCCTCTCTCTCCCCTTGTCTCTCTCGGCCTTGCTATTGGTCCTGGGCTGGTGCGCCGTTGAAGCTTCCTCATCTCTCATGGAGATTCTAGCTCATGTGTAGCCAGATCTGGTTCTATGGCGAGGATCGGGGATTGGGTCTGTCGGTAGAGTCGGTTTTGTGGAGGTCGGATTCTCTGGTTCGTGTTGTGGCTCTCTCCGGTGATTTGAGCGGTACCGGAGCGGTGGGGAGGGAAGCGTTGTGGGTCAGCGTCGACTCTTTCTCTCGCTTGCTTCGATCTCTGGAGGTGGTTTCAGTTTTTCTGGATCTAGGGTTTGGCTTGAGGGTGACGGCGAGTGGAGCTCCGGTGAGGCTTCTTCTCCGCGGATCTGTGGTGGTGGTGTGGCTTAGAGGCTGCTCTATAGGTCTGTGCCTTCTGGGTTTGGAGGTCTAGTCTCGGTTCCTGGTTCCCTCGTGGTGTGGTGGTGTGGTGGGCCAAGAAGGCTCTGTCTTTCGGAGATCCTGCTGCTTGTTCTAAGTGGTGGGCACGAGTCGGAAAGCAAGGAGTTGTCAACCGAGTTAGGTGACCTTCTGTGGCAGCTTGTGTCGAGCTCTTGACTGCATCCGTGTCTTGTCGGGCTCGTTCTTCTTAGGTCAGGCTCGGAGCGGTGGCGGCTCGCTCGTCATTCTTTTCCATAATAAATGTGTTGAGCTATCGACTTGGTTGGTGGTTTAGCCTTTGAACCCGTCAGTAGTTTGTTCTTGGCAAGAGCACTCGAGATTGTGGATGACGTATGCGCTTCTCTAGGGTCTTCGTCTTTCTTGTTTGCTTGGTGGTGTTTCTCCGGAGGTTGTGTTCTCGAATCAGTCTAGCGGCTCTTCTCGAGTCTCTGGTTAAATGGGTGTACACGGTCCCTGGTTGGTTGGTTGGAGGCAGCAATCTTCAATTATCCTTTCCGAACGACGGCATCGCCGGTTTAGGACCTTCCTCGTGCTGCCGTGGCGATACTTCTTGGGTGAGCGGGCGGGTTCGAGATTGTGATTCTTTGTGCAGGTCGTGGCTTATTGGATTTCATAAGCTGTAGGAGTCGTGTGTTTCAAGGTTTGGGTCGCCTTTTTCTCCGGTAGCTCGCGGCAACCGGTTCCAGCTCCGTTCACGCCTGTTCTTCTGGTCCGTCATTACTTCGGGGCTGTCTTGTGCTTAGTCTCAGTCTATACCTCTTTCCTGTTGATCATTATTTGTTGGTTGGATTTTTCTGTTTAGTTTAAATTTCTGCATTTCTATTACCTCATGAATTTTTGTAATTTCTGTCAAAATTAAAAATATGGTAATAATATTTAACATTTTACCAAAAAAAAAAAAAGAATATGGTTATAAGCGTTGACGTGGAGATCACAACTGAAGAGGAAATTATGAAGGCGTTGACTCATGCGACCTTTGTTCTTATAAAGAGTCTTCGAATTCGATGCTGGTGGACTTCACATGCAGTGCTGATATCTCGACTTTTCCTAGTCATTATGTTTTTTACTTGGAACTCAAAGCTAAAGACATTAACGACGTCCTTGAGCTTGATGAAAATGTAAAAGTATTGGTGGAAATGGAATGTTGCTCCGTGATAGAGGAATCTTTTGGTGCTCTTTACAGAGGTATGAGAAGATCTGGATCAATTGGGCCTTTAGAGATAAGAGTGGTGCAACAAGGAACATTCGATGCTCTCATGGATTATTTCATCTCCCGGGGTGGTTCAATGGCTCAGTATAAGACACCCATATGCATAAAATTTTCTGAAGTCTTGGCGGTTCTTGAAAATAACGTCCTTGTTCGATTCTAACAGTGAAAAATATCCTTCTCTCGGCCCATAGTTCTTTGTATTCTCTAAGAAAAGCTGTGCATAACAATGCAAATCACTTAAGCTGTCTACATGTCTATTTGTACTTTGTGTTTTTATGTTCTGTCTACATTTCTATTTTTTTTTTTGTCTACATTTCTATTTGCATTTTGTTTTTTTGTGTAGCTGTCTATTTTTCTATTTGTACTTAGTGTTTTTGCGTAGCTGTCTACATTTGTATTGTACTTTTGTGTTTTATGTTGTCTACATTTTTCTTTGTACTTTGTAGTAGGTTGTTCCACGTCTACAAAAGAATGCAAAGGCAGACAACTTGCTACGCAGTGCCCGAAATCTATAAACAAATGGTTAATGTTGATTTTTCACTCTGATCTGGTTATGTAGATCGCTATAAGTCGTTTTCTTTTCTGATTTACTGTTGCAAAAAAAAAATTCTTTGTAACAAAAAAAGCCTTGCGGCGGACGTGTTTGTCAAAAAAAATTAAGAGGAAAACAGATGAATTCTTGACAGTAATGAATATTAAACTCTCTTTTTAATTCATTTCTCGCAAATTTTATTGCTTAACCAGTTTTTATCATTTTTTTTGCCAAGGAGTTTTTATCATTTATAAAACGAGTTTTATTACATCGATGTCTTATTATGACACCAAAGTTTACAGCTTGTGATAAGAGTTAAAAGGCTTGCTTTTATGGCAAGGTAGATGCATCATCTTGTCTCATCATATTCACGGTCCCTTTATTTGATTTCTGATCGTCAGGATAGTCACCACCGCCTAAGATTGTTGTAACTGGACCACTTCCAAAATTTTGACCATTATCAAGCTTAACCACTACTGGATCTATCTTGGGGATAACTTCATGTCCAAGGTCGTCTAGCTCATGTACATAAGGCTTGGCATTGTGGTCAGGTTCTAACTCCAGCATACCCTCATGGTGCAGCTTCATCATAGGGAGTTGTTCCTTAAGGATCAGGGTGCGTGCTAAGGTCGAAGTGAGACATAGCAAGAGAACAATAAACCCAATGCATTTTTGGACCATTTTCTAAAGTTGCGTAGATTATGTTTGTATCTCAGAGTGAAAGAGACTCGTATGTTTATAAGCTGGAGAATGGAAATACTGATCCCAGTGAGCACAAAGATTATGCTCTGCGGAAATTTGCACAATGAAAGGGCTCTATGAGTCATGCATACGGCATGACCGATGAAAATAGGGAAGAGCTTGCACGGTAAAAAGTAAGAACAAACTATATTAAACACACAAAGCTCACCATTGTTACTATCAAATATGGTGCAAAACGCTAATTTGCTCCGTCGATAATTTCTCTCTCTATATATATCTCTTAACACTATTTTTTACTGGTTCACTGCATGTGGAATAGGTTACAACGCCATGTCCTTTCTTTTAATATTATACTAGGATAAGATCTGCGCGTTGGATGAATTTATTTGTATATATTATCGATAATTTTTTTATATATTTAATTATTTTATTTATACATATACAATATTTTTGGTTATTATTATATAATTTATTTCTGATGGACGGACCTAGGGGTGTTCAATCCGGCAAAATTGAACCAATTAAAACCGAACCGAACCGAATTAGAGAAAGTGGTTTGGACTTGGTAATACCAAATATACCGAATGGATGTCATTTTTTAAAACCGCGGTATATGGATATGGTTTGTTATATAAACCGATCATTTAAAATATAGTAGTACAATGAAAGGGCTCTGTGAGTCATGCATACGGCATGACCACCGATGAAAATAAGGTAGAGCTTGCACGGTAAAAAGTAAGAACAAACTATATTAAACACACAAAGCTCACCATTGTTACTACCAAATATGGTGCAAAACGCTAATTTGCTCCGTCGATAATTTCTCTCTCTATATATATCTCTTAACACTACTTTTCACTGGTTCACTGTATGTGGAATAGGTTACAACGCCATGTCCTTTCTTTTAATATTATACTAGGATAAGACCTGCGCGTTGGATGAATTTATTTGTATATATTATCGATA
>NC_027753.1:7313264-7317851 GCF_000695525.1 Brassica oleracea var. oleracea
GTTGTTATTATATAATTTATTTCTGATGGACGGACCTAGGGGTGTTCAATCCGGCAAAATTGAACCAATTAAAACCAAACCGAACCGAATTAGATAAAGTGGTTTTGACTTGGTAATACCAAATATACCGAACGGATGTCATTTTTTAAAACCGCGGTATATGGATATGGTTTGGTATATAAACCGATCAAACCGAATAAACCGATCATTTAAAATATAGTAGTACAATGAAAGGGCTCTGTAAGTCATGCATACGGCATGACCACCGATGAAAATAGGGTAGAGCTTGCACGGTAAAAAGTAAGAACAAACTATATTAAACACACAAAGCTCACCATTGTTACTACCAAATATGGTGCAAAACGCTAATTTGCTCCGTCGATAATTTCTCTCTCTATATATATCTCTTAACACTACTTTTCACTGGTTCACTGTATGTGGAATAGGTTACAACGCCATGTCCTCTCTTTTGATATTATACTAGGATAAGACCTGCGCGTTGGGTGAATTTATTTGTATATATTATCGATAATTTTTTTATATATTTAATTATTTTATTTATACATATACAATTTTTTTGTTGTTATTATATAATTTATTTCTGATGGACGGACCTAGGGGTGTTCAATCCGGCAAAATTGAACCAATTAAAACCGAACCGAACCGAATTAGAGAAAGTGGTTTGGACTTGGTAATACCAAATATACCGAATGGATGTCATTTTATAAAACCGCGGTATATGGATATGGTTTGGTATATAAACCGATCAAACCGAATAAACCGATCATTTAAAATATAGTAGTATAATTATATGTAAATTTTATAATATAATTAAGAATATATACATAATTTATTTTATTAATTTGATTTTTTTATTGAAACGTTGTTTTTAGTAACTCAATATTTTGTTTTAAGTTAAAAGTTATGTTTTATTTTTATAAAATTAAATAAAACATAACGTTTACCCTTTTGTTAACAAATATGAGTGTTTAGATTTAGTTATTTATAATATTATGGATTATTAATTTCTATTATGTAAAAACTATTATAATTATTAACTTAATATGTTTGCTAAATATTTTAAATAGTAAAAACCAAAATATGTTCATGTTATATAAAAACTAATATCTAATAATATAAATAAAATCCATAAAATACTTTTTTTTTTAAAAACAAATTTATGGTATTTTGGTATTTTGATATAAAACCGAATAAACCGAAAATCGACGGTATATAAACCAAAAAAAAACAAAGTAAATATGGTTTTAATATGGTAGCTATTTTTCATAAACCAAAATATCGAAAAACCGAAAAAATCGAACCGAAACCGAACCGATATCCGGATTTAACACCCCTAGATGGACCGGATCATTTTTTTGTTAAAAATGGTGAAACTAAACTATGATTAATATATTATGGGTTGATCAGATTGGACATTAAAAAAATATGACACAAAAACTTTATTATTTTTCACCGAACACATTTTTGAAAAATTTGAACAGTATTGTTTCAACAGTTGAATTATTTTGACATTTATCTTCCATATGGTTTTGAAAAGTTTCAGATCAACCATCGAATTGATACATGTTATTTTAATGTTTTTAGTTGTTTGGTTAAGAAAAACTTACATTTTTGTAATTTAAAGTCGTTTTAATTTTTTTAAAAATATAACATATAAAGTTTCCTCATTTATGTAATTTCAAAGTCATTTTAAAAAAAATCAAAATATAACATATAAGAAACAAAATCTAATTTTTATTATATGGTTAATGTGATTGTTTAATATTTTTAATAATATAAAATTAAGCAAAAATGAAGAAAGATGCAAAAATTATTATCAAATCTTTATAATTCATAGTCATTAATTGTCATATATATGTTAATCATATAAGGTAATTTCGTAGCTTTTATTTAAAAAACAAATACACATTTCTTATACTTTGGGTTATATAATGTTGTTAGAATATTTTAAACTATATTTTATATTAGATGCTCTAGAATTCTTTGAAATAGAATTTAGAAGGCATTTAGAAGTGCCACCTAGGATTGAGGTTTTTTTTAATTAATACAAAATTAAGATTCTAATTTTTTAAATGCTTCTCAATTAATATATAGGGGATATAACACATTAAAATCTTTGGGTTTAATGTTCCACTTTGCAAGCCATTATCCCATATATATTAAAAGAAAAGCATTACAACATTTTAGATAGCTATTATATATATATATATATATATATATATATATATATATGTCATCACCACAATGAGTCTTAGAATCCTTAGAGAATTATGTTGTTCCATCTAAATATATAATAAGTTTTTTATTAATTAAAAATAAATTCATTATTAATGTTTTTCATTATTTCCATAAATAAAAATTACGGAATTGCCTAATGTAGCTAAAGTATATATGAAAATCAATGATTTTGATAATAAAGATTTGATAAAATTAGTGTATTCTTTATCATATTTGTTTAATTTCAAATTAATAAAATAAATTAAATAATTAAATTAACCATATAATAAAATTTTAAATTTTTCTGTATATGTTATAATTTGATTTTTTCTAAATGACTATAAATTACTAAAACTATTAAAAATCTCACATTCAAATAATTGTGATCTACGATTTAAATTTTTTGTTATGATAAAATATAAATAATTACAATTTTTTTTGTTATGATAAGTGTAAAAGATATATATATATATATATATATTGTACCGCTCAAGGCGCAGATATTAACCTAGTGTATATTACGGTTAAAACCATAACGTTACATACAATAGCTCGAACGACGTCGGTTCAGTTAAAGTCGTAGACTATGGAGCTTTGGTCGTAGACTACGGCGCTGCTGTTGTTCTGCTTCTGTTCGCCATTGCTGTGTGTTCTGCTTTGGTCGTAGAAATAGGTGCTGCTATGTGTCTGTTCGCCATTCGACATTGATGTGTGTCTGTTCGTCATTCAGTTTAAGTCGTAGTCTATGGAGCTTATGGTTAAAATTTGTTCGCCAATGCTGTGTGTCTGTTTTTTCGAGCTTATGTAAAAATGATGTTTATGTCAAAATGGTAAATTTAAAGTATTGTCATAGTGCTGGGATGGTCGCCGGTTCAGTTCAAGTCGTATTCGATGGAATCTTTTTGAAGTAGAAATATGTGCTGCTGTTGTTCTGCTTCTCTACTAACTCAACATGTCTTTTCGTCATTGATGTGTTTATGTTTTTTCGAAGGAGCCTTTTTAAAAATAAAGTTTATCCCGCGCTAAGTGTGTTATAGTTATTAGTAGTTCTTCTTTTTAATTAGTTTACCACGGTTCATATTAGTCTATGTATCTATATACGGTATGTACGTGTTTGATAGAACTATGTTCATGTCAATATGGCAAATTTAAAGTATTCTTATTCATTTAATCAGGTCCAAATCTGATTGATAGCTATATCAGACCGGATTATAATATTAAAGTTCGCAGCACCATTAATACACTTATACACAAACTAATACAGACGGTTTAAGCTATTTATAATTATGATTTATTATTTAAAGGTTGAAGCATTGGTCGTACTAGGGGCATAGCCTCCGCGCAAGCGCGTGGCCAAGTACGTTGTTGATGCGTTGCATGATTTTGTGTAAAGGATTTTATCTTTTTTTTTTAACTTTTTTTTTTCTGTGTTGTCTGTAATGGTGATGAATGGAATATTAGAAGTCACACAGCTTAATTAAGTTGACAAAAGAATGATCATCACTTTCATATGTGTAGATATTTTCATATCTTATCTTCGTAATGATTTTATCGACCATTAGCGTTATTAGCACTTTCATGTTCAAAAGATGAGGTTTATGGGATAGGTTAGTGTTTACTTAGGTAGTGGTTAGTATATAAATCAACCAGTGTAAAGAAAAAGATATAAAATTTAGATTTAAAAATGTCACAATTTATATGAACAGTAAATTAAATTATTTTTCTTATTTTACACAAATTAATTTCAAAAATATAGAATTGTAATAAACTGTTTTTTTTAATTAATAACTCTAGAAATTTTTAAAATTATATATGTTTATAAAAACGTAAACATACTGGTTTTCATCGAAATAAAGTTAAAAAACAGTTTATTTAAATTCTATATTTTGAAATTAATAAACCAAACATTCTTTATGATGCTTTTACAAAATAAACCGAAGGGGCTTAACATCAAACCAATCCTGGAGAACCAAACCAAACGACATGTACGAACCCAATATATGTGGGGCCTACAAACTGTCTATGTGGACATGTTTAGGAGAGAGCAAAAACTCTCCTATTATAATATAGATTTGAATGGGCTTATTAAATATCTTAAGACAAATGTTGTAGTATAAATGATTGTCGAACCAGTTCTGAGAGATATGAAAGCACCGAGAATGCAAGTAATCACTTAATCTAAGTGCAACCAATGGTTTTTAAAAGGGTTTTTAAACTATAACTAACTAAAAGGAATAACTAAATGATACTTTCTTAACTATGAGAAAAGAGAACTCATGGATATAGGGATTAGACCTCGGGTGATCAAGTTTCGAACTAAGGATGGCAAACGATCAATCAAACTATCAA
>NC_027753.1:7319717-7320989 GCF_000695525.1 Brassica oleracea var. oleracea
TTTCCTAAGAAGGCCTCACTCATCAAACAATGAAAGCTTAAAAGGAGGGAAAGGTTTTTGGGAGTGGTCTACCACTAGAGTTTGTCAAAAAAGATTGGCATAAAAGATGCGACAACTTAAGTGTGTATAGCCATGACTCAGTACACAAGGGACCCTAAGCAAGAAGCATTAAGTTCGTTTAGTTCAAATAGAGAGAGATACCGAAAAGAAAACTAATATGCAAAAAGGAAATGGTATATACAAGGGAGAGAAAGAAGTACCTCCTATGGATAGTAGGTGGGGGCAGATGCCCCAGCATCGTCGTCGTCAGGTGGGAAGGAGGTGTAGTAACCACCGGATGCTGAACCGGAGCCTCCATACCATGGTTGGCTCTCAACCTCGTCAATCTCGACCTCACTATCAGAAGAAGCGAGGGAGGGGGACTTGTTACCGGAAGTGGAAGGTTGAGTGGGTGGGTTCCTCCACTTATGCTGAAGCTGCACAACAGTGAGGGGGAAGCCAAGATCATCAGGCGGAGGTGGAGGCTGGGGGTTTGAGGTTGTTCGCTAAACCGAAGTCTGCTGAGCTACATCCAGCTATTCCTCCCCTGGTTAAGACATCAGCTACT
Source organism: Brassica oleracea var. oleracea (assembly GCF_000695525.1). NCBI lineage: Eukaryota > Viridiplantae > Streptophyta > Magnoliopsida > Brassicales > Brassicaceae > Brassica > Brassica oleracea. Next base: position 7,320,325 of record NC_027753.1, read on the forward strand.
TTCTTCATGAATTTGGCTGAGGTCTTTGCCTGCTTCTTTACTGTCTTGCTTAGCGACTTGCACTTATCCTTCAGCTTTTCTATCGTTCTGTCCTGAGCCTTGTTCCACCTCTGAAGGCGACTAATGTGGTCATGAGCATCACGAAGAGCTCCAGGGGGAAGAACTCCGTCATGTGGCTTGAAGTAGTAGCGCATAGGTCCATAGATATGCTCAGAAGGGTCTACAACAGGCGAGTCATGTCGCGTAGGAACACTCCTTCTCCTTGATGGAGCAGCATTAACTGGATCGAGAGGCATGTGTTCTCCAAGAAAGTACTCCTGGGGTATGTTGAAGCTGATAGCTCCAGGTATCTCTAAACTCGTCAGGTTCCGGTTTGGAAGAACCACTTCGACTGGCTTGCCCTGCAAATAGTAGTGGTAGACGTAGTCCTTCCCATACATCCCACTAAAATAGGTAGCAATCCTCAAGTAGGTGCCATCAATGAACTTAGGTCCCGCTGCGTCCTTTCCCAAGGGAACATTCAGAAATTGGAGCAGTGGTGTGATCATTCCACCTATCCCCATATTTGGGCACGAATCAGTGGTGTACCATGCCCAGTCTCTGTAGTGCTGGAGACGACCCACAAAGAAACTGACCATCCCGAAGGTAGCATAGATGTCGGTGCT
>NC_027753.1:7320999-7321451 GCF_000695525.1 Brassica oleracea var. oleracea
AAGGGGTAAAACTCCAGGTTGGGCGTAGGGACGGATAGCCGGACAGAGCAGTCGCATGTCTTCCTCAGTAACCGTACCAGCTTGCTTCCATGGGTAGAATGCATAGACGAGCATCCTGTGGATGTAACGTACGGACGGGTGTCGGATGTGTGAGTTCTTGTCAGCCCCGGTAGTGTGTTTGTTTCCAGTGATCAACTTCCAAAGCTCTGTGGGAAGGTTCTCACACTTGGGTAGGGAGTGGTCTTCTAGGTCCTGGAACCCCATGACTCTCCCAATGTCCTTGAAGTTCATGTTGTATTCTCGTCCATTGACCTTGAAGCTGATTTTGCCCCATCCTTGCCTCACATGCGCGGTGTCGTGGTAAGTGACCGCAAGAGAAGATAAGAACTGACAAGTGACATCCTTGTAGAAAGGATATGCCATGGTGAGGAGTTTTGGCATCTTCAAATGTC
>NC_027753.1:7321580-7321810 GCF_000695525.1 Brassica oleracea var. oleracea
AACCGAAACCCCTTTGCCTTTGGACATCCTGGCTTTCTTCGTAGGTGCCTGCTCATCAGCACTCTCAGTTTCACTTTCCTCATGGTTGGGAACTGCTACACTTTTCCCTGCCCTCTTCTCCTGTTCTTTCGATTTCTTTGCAGCCAAAGTCTGCTGTCGAACAGTCCTCTGCGACCCTGAGCTAGTTGGCTCGCAGGGTAAAGCTTTTCCTCTTAGTGCAAACTCTTGTC
>NC_027753.1:7321910-7322582 GCF_000695525.1 Brassica oleracea var. oleracea
CAATCCCCTTCTCTGAAATCTTGTGTCCCAGCACAATCCCTTCCTTGGCCATGAAGTAACACTTCTCCCAATTCAGCACAAGGTTGGTGTCTTCACATCTCTGTAGGACCCTGCACAAGTTTGACAAACAAACAGAAAACGAAGATCCGTAGACAGAGAAATCATCCATAAATACCTCCACAACATCCTCAATCAGATCAGAGAAAATTGACATCATACACCTTTGAAAGGTGGCTGGAGCATTACATAGACCAAATGGCATCCTTCGATATGCAAAGGTACCATAGGGACATGTGAATGTCGTTTTCTCTTGATCATTGGGATGTATAGGGATTTGGAAAAATCCTGAGTACCCATCAAGAAAGCAATAGAATAGGTGATTTGCAAGTCTCTCAAGCATCTGATCAATAAATGGTAATGGGATATGATCCTTTCTAGATGCGGAGTTTAGTTTTCGGTAATCAATGCACATTCTATGACCTGTGATGGTTCTTGTTGATATCAATTCATCCTTGTCATTTTTAATCACAGTGATACCACCTTTTTTTGGTACAACATGCACAGGTGATACCCATTTAGAATCTGAGATAGGGTAAATAACACCAGCATCTAAGAGTTTAAGAATCTCTTTCTTTACAACATCCTTCAGCTTTACAACATCCTTCAGGTTAT
>NC_027753.1:7322682-7322912 GCF_000695525.1 Brassica oleracea var. oleracea
TATTGCCTTTCTAAATCTTTTAAGCGTTTTCAAAAGTTCAGATAGCTCAGTTTCAGTAAGTTCACTACTCACAATGACAAGATAAGTTTCATTAGGACCAAGGAATGCATACCTTACACCATGGGGGAGAAGTTTAAGCTCCACTTTAGGTGCCTTAAGCTCACTCCAGTAATTCTGCTGGGTGTCATCTTGCTGAGTGGCTGAGACTTCTTGGTGAACCATCTGTGGAA
>NC_027753.1:7322971-7323089 GCF_000695525.1 Brassica oleracea var. oleracea
GGTTCTCAATCACCACAGCCTCTCTCTCTACAGTCAAAGCATGCTGTAGAGGGTCCTCTAGTGACAACTCTCCAAGGAGTTCATCAGCAAGGGCGTCCATCTCTTCAATGTAGAACAC
>NC_027753.1:7323247-7325550 GCF_000695525.1 Brassica oleracea var. oleracea
CCTATATTGGGAGCGAGGGTGTGGAGCAAACGGTGAATGCGGATCCTCCAAGACTATCTGCCGATGGTGATGACACTGCACGGGAGCAGGTTGAAGGTGCCGAGGAGTAGTTCTGTTGTCTCTTTCGAAATTAAACTTTTCTCTTTTGCTGTATTTTGACTCGGCCCGGAGAGGTCTTTGAACTTCGCATTTGGATTTCATCTATCTCTTATCCTTTTGAAGAAGCCTTTTCTTAGAAACTCTGTTTTAGCCGTTTGATTCTCTTTGATCTCGAATACTCAACAAATCGTAGAATTGCTATCTGGCTTAGAGTCCCTAAAAGACCATAAGAGAGTTGAGACTTTGAATTTCTTTTTAAGAACTTCGTAGGCGTCGGTTGCGACAGCGATTACCCGTTGAAGCATGCGATTCACGTCGTTTCGAGACAGCGATATCGCCATCTTTGACGTTGTCTTGTAAAGGTAATAGGTTTAAGGGGCTTGCGACCGTATGTCGCTAAGCCGTCAGTCGTTTAAGTTCTTTCGCTTGTTGGCGCAACTATCTGTGCGCTGACTAGACGCGGGCCAAAGGCGGGCAACTTGGGACTTGAAAATTGGTTCCAGATCTGATTCCAAAGTAATTTCTAAGCATTCGATCGGCCAAACCTTACTTAGTAAATCATGAAATGGATAGGAGTCATCATTTCAGACATATCAGCTAATGCCATGATATGACCAAGTCCCCGTGAGCACGTGTCTAATCATGACATACTCGATGGTGGGATGCGAGTGCCGGTACGTTTGATCGAGAGGCCCGGGAGAGCTCGTGTGGGCATCGGATGAGCGGTGTGGACTTCCCTAGGGAGGAGTTTGTTTTTTTTGTTACAGCTGGACCCATTAAGGCTGCCTACGTACCCCCTTTGTGGAGGATCAAGCCCTTCGTAGTTCTTTGTTTTTCGAGTAAAAGTGGCCAAAAAAGCGAATTTACTCGGTTTTTTTTTCTTTTTTTGAGACGAGTGAACGTGACTGTGGGTCATTCACTCACTTGTTTAGCTGTGGAAGGGTCGAAGGTGCTTCGAGTTCCATGCTCGTGGCACTGCTTCGCCGGTCGAGGTTTCGAGATGGTAGACTCCGGGTTTGACTATCTCGGTGATCTTGTAAGGTCCTTCCCAATTGGCTCCGAGTTTGCCAACCTTCCATTCCTTGGTATTCTCAAACACCTTCCAGAGAACGAGGTTGGCTAGTTCGAGAGGGTGAGACTTAACCTTCGTGTTATAGTAGCTCTCGATCTGATGTTGATAGTTCTGAGTGCGAAGTAGCGCTTGGTCGTGTTTCTCTTCGATGTCGTCTAGGGCGTCGAGGAGCATATCATGGTTGAGTTCGACATCCTGTGGAATTTTGGAACGGCGTAAGCTCGTTACATTATCACGTTGAGGAGTCCTGATTTGATCTCAAAGTTGTTGGCTGCCACAGCGGGTGCTCGGATTCCCAATCTATGACCATGAATGTTGGGGCGATCGTAAGTGCCAATGGATCGAGCTGTTTGCTGTTGGTTAGCTGGGGCATTGTTATTAGCGCCATTGACGCCTGCATCATGCTGATGAACGTCTCCCATATCAGTGTTCAGTCTTTGCAGTTGAGCCTGTTGCTCTTCTTCTCTTTTCTTTCTAGCACACTCTCTCTCTAAAGCTCTGATGTCTGCAGCTCGTGGAACAAGGTTTGATGGACTGTTGCTCCGCAAGTTCATACACCTGTAGAATAAGAGGAGGTGAAAAAGAGTCAGTAACAAAAGAAAATAAAAATGACTTAGTCTCAAGCAATTGACTAAATCTCAATGTTTAAATCTACTCAGAATTTGGCAACGGCGCCAATTTGATGTTAGGAGTTTTCAAGGCTCCTAAGACAAATGTTGTAGTATAAATGATTGTCGAACCAGTTCTGAGAGATATGAAAGCACCGAGAATGCAAGTAATCACTTAATCTAAGTGCAACCAATGGTTTTTAAAAGGGTTTTCAAATGTCATCAAATACAGACTCATACTGACTCTGTGAACCACTCCGGTAAATTTTGATCCATGTGAACGACAAACGACGGTTGTTTCCTTGCACTGCGTGCTAGGCTATCCGCTCTTGAATTTTGCGTCCTTGGTACATAGATAATATCCGAACGTGTGAAAACCTCTTTCAGGGACTTAATATCTTCCAAATAACTTGCAAATGCGGGCCATTCTTCTGGTTCCGAAACCATCTTCACCAACTGAGAACAATCTGTTGCAAATGTAACCTGAACTGGCTAACTAACTAAAAGGAATAACTAAATGATAA
>NC_027753.1:7326201-7329618 GCF_000695525.1 Brassica oleracea var. oleracea
CGGTTTTCTTTTGGCTAAACCGATTTTGACCTTGACCGCTGGTTCGATCTGGGTCGGACCGGATTAAAGAGGGAAGTCGAAGCGACGCGTCGGTTTCGTGGGAAACTAAGTGTTCGTTCGAGGCCCAAATAGGCCCACGTAGGCCTAATGATGACGCCTCGGGGAATGCCCTGAACCCCTCCCTATAAATACCCGTTTACTTCTCACTCCCTCTATTCTTCTTCGCGTGTTCAAGTACTTTCTCTCTCTTCCTCTCCACTTCTCTCTCTAGGTTGTTAATGTACTATATATAGCGTTATGTCGTCTGGTGGGAGATTATCTCGTAAGCAGAAAGGGAAGGCGGCCGTGTCCTCGTCAAGTCCCGCGAGGGATACGAGCGGGGATCCGCTCGAGGAGTTTGAGTTGGTTCATCACGAGGCGATGATGGATGCCAGAAGCTTGGACGTTCCTCAGAGATGGTTTCCGAGTCGGCGCGCCTTCATCTAGAAGAAGTTAGAGGGGCTCCGACTGAAGCGCAGGTTTGCACGAGAGATGGTCGGGGCGGCGCGGGAGAGGTAGTTCCTCCCATTAACTACGTGCTGACGGGCCATTATCCTGGGGGAATCTTCGAGGAGCTTCCTGCTTTGGCACCCGAGCTTCTGCGCTCGCCGGAAGTAAGCGGTCAATCTTGGGAGAATTTTCTCAAGACGCGCTCGACTCCTGGCAGCGTAAAGAGGCTTCTGAGGGACCGTCGAGGAGTCGGGGTGACTTTCCTGACGTCATGTCTGACGACTCTGCCTTCGAAGACCCTCCAGATGAAGATTATTGAGTGTTATGGAACACTTTGCTCGGTAGAACACTTCTATTAACCCAAGTCGGTGCCTCAGGTACTGATCACGCTTTTTTTTGTGTGCAGCCGACCATCCGACTTCGCGCGAGTATCCAGAGAAATTTTTGTCGAGTGCGCGTGCAGTAGCGAGACTCGATCAAGAGCGTTGGGGAAATATCTCTTCGGAAAGGATTTGTCGGTGCATCGACCGGATTTCCAGAAGTAAGTCCGTTTCTCATTTCGGGTTCCCATGATTCTTCGTCTTCCCTTTTCATCGCGAGATTTATATTTCTAAGTTTTGCAGGAGATTGAAATTCAAGTTATCTTCCTGCAGCAAATACCGTTAAGCGACGAATCTCGTTGTTCACCAGAGAAGAGAAGAAGAAGATCGCCGAGGCAAGGAGAATGAGAGGGCTGCCAGATCTAAGCGCCATGATGGCCTCCCAGCTAGGCCTCCCGAGAGTCGGAACGTCCGTTCCTCCTAAGGAAACGGGGATCACCGAGACGAGCGATACGACTCTCCAGCTTCGGGCTCCTTCTCCTGATGCCACTTCCTCTGTTCCCAAGAAAAGGATGGGTCAGAAGAGATATCATGATGGTCCTTAGAGGATGATCCTGAAGATGCCTAATTGACGAGCCGATTCCTAATTTGGGACAGATCAACTGACGAGCCGATTCCTAATTTGGCCTTAGAGGATGATCCTGAAGATGCCTCCCCTGAAGCTTCGCTTCAGCTGAAGAAGAAAACGAAGAAGGCGAGGTGAGCGAGGAGCGGTTCGTCGTCAAGCTTCTTCTGTCGCCGCTGCAAATGTCGCTGGGGCTTCCACTCCGTCGGCTCCCGGTACGTCGGCTGGCGGTGCTCCGGTCATAAGAAGGACTCCAAGGGTCGAGTTCCTGGACCGCGTCTCATTCGAGTACGACGGACCGACTCCCCTTATCTACGCTCCGAACAAGTGCGCGGACTGGTCAATCAAATCAAATGTGGACCGAAGCCTCTCTCGTCCGTTGCGGACTTGGTCTCCAAGGACGAGTACATCGATTATGCTCGTACTAAACTATGGGCAAGGTTTTTTTTATTTTTGCGTGCATCTCTTTTTCTTTGAGCTTTGAGCGTTTTGCTTCTGTGTTCCATAGTGCGACGGAGTCACGAACTTCTTGGTCGAGAAATACGATACGGCGCTAAAGGAATCGATCGCAGAGTCGGAGAGTTTGAAGAGGAAGGTAGCGGCCAAAGGTAGATCCTACCGCCGAAAGAGGGCGGAATGGCAAGAGGAGTATGAGAAGATGGCTGACAAGAGAGAGCGAGCGATTGCTCGAAGAAAGGCTCAAAAAGAGCGGGCTGACGCAGCTGAGGCAGAGCTTTCCAACGCCCGTTCTACTATCGAAGCTCTGGAGCTGCGAAAGGCCAATCTCATGGAAGAGATGGGAGTTAAGGCCGCAGAGCACAAGAGGGAGTTGGACCGACTCAGGGATTCGTGTGTCTACCAGGTCACAAAGGAGAGGGTGAGGGTTGAAACTGAGATGGTCGCGAAGTGCAATAAGCACTTCGGGAACCTGCGCGATTGGTGGCCTAGTCGCGAGCCATTCGACATGATGCAGCTGCTGCAGAGTCAGGCATTCGGAGCCAAGAAATGCCTTGAAGCTTTGAAAGCTGGAGGTCGTGACATTCCTCAGGAGACCATCGATATGTTCGCCGCTCAAGAGAATCAGTTTGAGCAGGAAGCTTCGAAGCTCAACCCTGGTGAAATCCCTGAAGATGATTTGACCTTATCTCCGAAGCTTGATTCTCAGTTCGTCGACGAGCGGGTCTTCGTTGGTCTTAACCCGTTCGGGAAAAATGCGAACCTGATCGACCCGAGGACTGCCTCTGCTCTCCAAAGCCCGAATGATCATCTCGAGAGTTTGGTCGTTCCCTCTCGCGCTACTGGAGACGGTATCCCGGAAGATGATGCGCCGACCCTCGATGTTCAGGCCGCCGACGAGGGAATGGTCTCTGCACAGGACAGGGCTCATACCACCGTTCTGGAGATCTCTGATTCTTCTGCCGACCGAGAGGAGGAGCAGGACGGGAAATCAGGTCAAGACGACGACGGAGAGGCCTCGAAGGACCAAGACAAAGAGAATCCATCTGGAGCCCGCGGGAACGAGGTGACTCCCTATATTGGGAATGAGGGCATGGAGAAAATGGTGAATGCGGATCCTCCAAGACTATCTGCCGATGGTGATGACACTGCACGGGAGCAGGTTGAAGGTGCCGAGGAGTAGTTCTGTTGTCTCTTTCGAAATTAAACTTTTCTCTTTTGCTGTATTTTGACTCGGCCCGGAGAGGTCTTTGAACTTCGCATTTGGATTTCATCTATCTCTTATCCTTTTGAAGAAGCCTTTTCTTAGAAACTCTGTTTTAGCCGTTTGATTCTCTTTGATCTCGAATACTCAACAAATCGTAGAATTGCTATCTGGCTTAGAGTCCCTAAAAGACCATAAGAGAGTTGAGACTTTGAATTTCTTTTTAAGAACTTCGTAGGCGTCGGTTGCGACAGCGATTACCCGTTGAAGCATGCGATTCACGTCGTTTCGAGACAGCGATATCGCCATCTTTGACGTTGTCT
>NC_027753.1:7331041-7339378 GCF_000695525.1 Brassica oleracea var. oleracea
CCCCGAGTGATTGCCTGATGCGCCTTCATGCGTTTCGGCCATGATGAGTCTTGTTTCGTCGCCGAAAATGCATTTAAGGAGCACCTTTGTTGCGGTCCATCGATGGAGTTCTCCGTCCATGATGACGTAATGCGCGCTGTGCCGCTTGAGTCATGTTGCCTCCCAATTCTCGGTAGGTAATTTGCCATCAGCTAAGTAAGCGATGAATTCCTTTCGCCAATCGTTGAACTGACTTCCTGTTGCGCGAGGTTCTGCTTCATCGATATGCATTGCGTCGGTGACGGATGATGTGATGGCTAGCTGCTCAGCTGTTTGACTGATGCTTGGTTTCTCGATCTTGTGTATTGGGATCGTTCTCGTCACTTGGTCGTGCAATTTGCTTCCGAGGACTGTGAGGGCGTCTGCGCATATGTTCTCTCCGCAGGGGACCTTCGTGAGTTCCAAGAACTCGAAATCTCGTGTGAGGTCCTTGACGAGCTTTAGGTAACCGTCCATTCTATCGTTCCTGACACCGTAATCACCGAGATATTGGCTTACTGCGAGTTGGGAATCAAAATACGCGCTGACTCGCTTGGCTTTAACTGCTTTAGCGAGACGAAGACCCGCGATGAGGGACTCGTGTTCGGCTTCATTGTTTGATGCGATGAAGCCAAAGCTGAACGACTGTCGGATTAGCTCGCCTATAGGTGACTGTAGTTGCACACCTGCCCCCGAACCTTTGTTCGTAGATGATCCATCAACGTGCAGTATCCAATTTTGGCTTGGTAGGATTAGATCATGTTCGAGCTCTGGCGTTAACTCGATCAAGAAATCAGCGAGGACCTGCGACTTGGCTGCGGTGCGATTCTTGTACACTATGTCGTGCTCGCTTAGTTCCATTGCCCACTTGGTTAACCTTCCTGATTGGTTGGTGTTTTGCATCACCGTCCTGAGGGGCTGGTTGGAGAGTATCTCGATCGTATGCGATTGGAAGTAAGGTCTAAGTTTTCTCGCCGAGGTTACGACGGCGAGAGCCATCTTCTCCAGGGTTGGGTATCGCGTTTTTGGTTCGGTCATGCGCTTGCTGATGTAGAAGATGGGATTCTGTTTGCCTTGGTCTTCTCGGATGAGAACGCTACCGACCGCTGAGGAAGTGACGGAGATGTATAGTGACAGGGTGTCGCCGGCGTCGGGCTTCGACAGAACTAGAGGCGTTGTGAGATAATGCTTGAGCTGATTGAACGCTTCTTCGCATTTTTCATCCCAGACGAACCTTTTGTTCCCTCGCAGAAGTTCATAGAAAGGGAGGCATTTATACGTAGATCTTGAGATGAACCTGTTGAGGGCCGCAATCCTTCCTGTTAGACGCTGGACTTCTCGACTGTTCTTTGGGCTCGGAAGGTCTAGGATCGCCGTTATTTGCTTGGGGTTCGCTTCAATGCCTCTCTGGGTGACAATGTAACCCAGGAACTCACCCGAGGTGACGCCGAAGGTGCATTTCGCCGGGTTGAGCTTCATTTCGTATTTGTTCAGCGTTTTGAAGCACTCTCGCAAGTGGTCGAGGTGGTCTTCAGCGCGAAGTAATATGACCAACATGTCGTCGATGTAAACTTCTATAGTGTTGCCAAGTTTATCAGTGAATATTCGATTGACCAAACGCTAGTATGTCGCTCATGAGTTCTTTAGGCCGAAAGGCATGACTTTGTAGCAATACGTCCCCTATCCGTTATGAAGGCCGTCTTCTCGCGATCCTCCGTGTGCGTCAAAATTTGATTATATCCCGAGAAGGCATCCATAAAGGTCAAGAGTTCATTACCGGCTGTTGATTCTACCAAGAAATCGATGTGAAGGAGAGGGTAGCTGTCTTTTGGACATGCTTTGTTTAGATCGCTGAAGTCGATCTTTACGACCACAGGGTTTTCCAGCCACTCTGGGTAACGAACCTCGGAAATGAAACCTACGTCGAGCAGCCTGTCGACCTCCCCATTCACGGCTTTAGACCGTTCGGGACCGAGCTTCCGTCTTTTCTGTCGGATAGGTTTGAACGTCGGATCAACGTTCAACTCGTGGGATACTACTACTGCGTTCACTTTGAGGAAGGAGATTATCTGTGATTGCATCTCGTCAGAGAGAAAGGCTCCAACACGCACGGCCTTCATCAACTCCAGTTGGCCCCGTAGGTCGCTGGTAGTATTTTCTGCTTGAGGGACCGTGCTGGGACATCGTTTTGCCTTCTTGAGACAGTGTCGTAAATCACATTTTGGACTGACTGAGCTTGACCCGCAGGTCTTCGGCTCTAGAATTGATCCGCTCGAGTAAGTCTGTGATTTGAGGTTGGGGGCTCGGAGAAACTACGGTGTGGGCAAGCTTTCTCGCTTTGGACTCATTGAGGTAGTCCTGAGATTTGTTTTCTTACTGATACCATCACGCCTTTCGCTTCAGCAAGACGCGTAGATCCTCGGAGTCCATTTTTCTCTCCAATTTGTCGCACAAATCGGCTGCTATCGATGGGATTTCGTCATTCGATGAGTCATCAGGTCAAGAGAGAATTACTTCCACTCATCGACCGATGAGGAGCGACCGAAGAACCACCTGTCAGGCTCGACAGCATTTGAGCTCATTGGTTCGGAGGTTCTTCGGTCGCTCCTCATCGGTCGACTCATCCTCGAGATTGACGTTGTTCACTGGGGCTCTCTCGGGGCTAGCTTGTTCTTCATTTTGAGGAGCCCTGGCTTGAGACTTCTGAGTTTTCTTCTCTTTGTTTTTGCTCCAGCTTTTTGTTTTTCGGTTTCTACAGGGGAGATTCTATCTCGATTTTTCCACTGGTTATCGACTCGAGGAAATGTCTATAAATTACCTTGCAATCCTTCGTGTCGTGGGACTTGACCTTGTGATACGAGTACCACCTGTCATGCTCGACAGCATTTGAGCTCTTTGGTTTGGAGGAACTGGATGTCTTCTGTGCGGTGTCTCGATCCCAATGATTCCATCCCTTCTCTCGCATGACAACTGCAGAGCCTGAGGGCTCTTCTTCGTCCACTATGTTCATGTAACCTTTTTTTTGTTGGGTTTCCTGCCTGCAGAATGCTGGCGAGTCTCCTGACGAGTGTCGTTAGTTCGGGCGGGCGTTTGTTTTCCCGCCGCTTCTTTCGCCGCCTTCGCCCTGGTGTCTTCTTCCATACGGATGAAGTTGTTGGATCGGACGATAGTATCTCGTACGGATCTCGTCGGATGCCGGTAGAGGTCGGCTCGGAATGGTGATTTAATATGGAGGGTGTTCATCAACGATTCTACAGCTATGTGATCTGGTACTTCGACCTTCGAGACGACATATTTAAACTTCTCCATGAAATCCCTCAGGCTTTGCCCATTAGCGTGGTTGAGATTCCAGAGATCTGTGGCGGTGGCTTCCTGACGAGTAAACATGATATAGTTCTTGAGGGAAGCCGTCGAAAGGTCGTGAAAGCTGCTGACGGGGTTCTCCTGGAGGCCAGTGAACCAGTTGAGAGCAACTCCTTCTAGGGTTTCGACGAAAAGCTGACAAAAGCCTGCGTCTTTTTCTTCGCCAAAGAGGTTTGCGCGTCGCATCGCAATGTTGAAGGACGTGATGTGGGTAAAAGGGTTGGAAACACCGTCAAAGGTCGGAAGATGGAGCTTTTCCATCTTTCGGAGTCGAACCTTCATTATTTTTTCTGTGAAGGACGTCCGGAGAGATTCTGCGAGGACACGCTCGATTTGTGGAGCGGGCGTCGTTACGTTGTGAATCTTCGAGTTTATTTCGAGCACTGCTTGCTTTAACGCGGCAAGTTCGTTTATGGTCTGTGCGTCAAGACCTCCAGGGGTTTAGCCGTTTTGCCGTCGTTGACATCTTGATCTTCAGCGTGTGCCGCTCTATCTGTATTAAACAGATGTCTTCGGTACTGCGCCGTCGAAGCTTCCACGTTCGCAGCGAGAGGGGCTAAGATTTTTGCGAGCGCCGCGATTTGGTCGGTCGCCGCCTTCTGGGCGGCGTCCTGCTGTGCAAGGCGCGCCATGATAGTTTCTATGGATGCGGGTGGTAGCGGCGCCGGAGTCGCAGGAAAGGACGCATGCGTCATTTCGGGAGCTTCACGCTCTTCTCCAGAGGAAGAGCCGTCGTTGCTCGTCGTCATCTTGTTGACGTTACTTTGCATGTGGCGCCACGGTGGGCCCCAACTGTTTGATCGAGAAACGGTACTAAATGAGGGAACGTTCGGTTTTAAACATGGGTTAAGCAAAGACGTCTTATTGATGGTCGGAAAAGCGTTTCGTTGGTTACAAGGAAAGGAAATGCGTAATGGAAAGGGCGCCGGAGCTCGAAGAGCTTTACCGGAAAGATACAACATGGCAAGATAATAAAGGTAAAACCCTAATCTAGCCGCCAAGTATGTGTGAATGATTTCGGATTCTCTTTACGTCGCACCCTCCTCTCCTTATATAGCGGACCTAATGCTCTTCCGTGACCTAGCTCGCGTCGTCTTCGTGGGCTTTTAGCTCGTTGGGCCGAGAAGTCCACGTTGCTTCGAGGAGCCGCCAAACCGTGTGTGTTTTGTCGACGTGCGATCGACCAAAAGCACCCTCGCATCGCGCCGAGGGATCGGCGCTTCGAGCTGTCAAGCTGAGCTGTTACTGTGCTTTATACGGACAGGGCCGTCTATTCCTCGGGTCTTGAGGGATGGTCGAATCCAGCTCCTACAATCATCAGAGTGTAGTGGGGATGACACATATATCTTGATCAAGGCACCGGACTCTGAGCAGATCCCAACACTAAACCCTAAACACACAAAGCACATAACAGTTATTACCAAACGGTTCAAATCCCTAATTTCATCCATCAAAATCAGTGCTCTCTCTGTCTCTCTCGTTGTGACTTCTCTTGTTGGCAACAAAAACCCTCGTTTTATAAGCGTCTTGAAGGCTAATGAGATAATGGCACCAAGATCTCAAATCTCTCTCACACAATGGATAGAGAACTTTCTGAGGCATGTATCACGTTCTGAGGTCCTAATTAAACGCTGTCCAAATTGAATGCATTTATGATTAAAATAATGATATCGCCACGTTCACTTTGTAGTCTGATCTTCTTCTTGTTTTTAAAAAGTCTTTTTTTTTTGATAAAGATCCACTTGATTTATATAGTTTGAGATATATTGTTTTGGTCTAAAATAAAATAAAAAAATGAAGTGATGACTGGTATGTAATTACATAAGCGAATCAAATTGATAAAATATAAATCAATTACTTAAGAGTTTTAAATAATAACTCACAAGCAAAGATGTTTTTATTACACTAGTTTAAAATATACTATTCAAATGAAATGACAACCATAATTTTAACTTCTTGATCACAATTATTTGAATTGTTTATTTAGTACTATATAATTTTTTTAAATAAAATATATATTTTTAAAATATGATTTCAGATTATGAGATTACATTATTTAAATATATTCTTATTTTCTAATTATTTGATCAAAAATACACTACTAGAAAAATTTAAAATTAATTTTAATATTTATTACATTATTTAGAAATATATCTAATTAAAATAGAGTTACTGATTAAAAATGGATTGATAATTTATTTACTAAAATTATTTGAAAAAATAAAACATTTTAATAGAAATATACATTTATAATCTATAACTGATTATAATATTTCTTAAACAGTAATATCTAGAAAATAAAATTATATAAGTACACTATTTATGGGGAGATTCACACATGACCAACTGATCAAATCATAATTTTTCAGTTGTTGTATGTTATTATATTCAAAATATTTAATAATTGGATGAGTTTTTAAAAAAAATATTGGTTCGTGTAATTCTGAACTCATAATAATTCATTTGTATTATATTTTTGTATAATTTTGAAAATAATAAATTTTTATATAAATATACAAGTAAAATATTTCATTTATATGTCACATTATATACTAGGTGATTTTCCCGTGCTCATGCACGAACATAAATATTTATATAGTAAATATACTATAATAATTGATTGATATTTAATTTTAGTTTTAAATTAATTTATAATTTCTATTAATAATATTATATTACTCTAATTATACATATGATTTTAGATATTTTATTTCTAATCGGTTTTATAGTTTTACAGTCAATTTAATTATCATTTGGACACATTGGATTCCATCTATTTCTTTGAATTCAACTATAACATTTTTATTTTAAACATATTAATTTTTTGATTAATTTTCTTATTTGTATTTAAGTTGGTTGTTGTTTTAGATATGTAAGTATATTTTAGTAAGATTATGTATAACTTAAGATATATTGTGCTTAGAGTGAAATAAAAAAATAAACTAAAGTGTGTGATTACAAATTAAATAAATTAATATAATGATAATATTTGAAAGTCTCATGCATATATAAAATTTTACAAAATAACTAAATTGTAACAAAGAGTTAATATTTTATTTTTTCATTTGTTAATATGTTTTAAGTCTTCCAATAATTTATATATTCTTATTGTAGTTCAATCTATGATTTTAGATATAAAATGGATTAGTCGAGTCACTCATGTTGTAGTTATTTGATCAACTGATGTTTATTGTTAAAATTTTATTTTTAGTTTTTTAATATCTCTTAAAATATGCAGTAAAATTGTGATTGTTTTGAGAAATCATATTATATAAGTAAAATATAATTGATATTTTTTGCTGTAATTGCAATATATTATAGTCAACTAAATATATGGAAAAAATATTTCAATAATACTAATTATAAATTATTTTTTGTCCATTAAACATATATCAGTTTATGTTACTTAATTATTTTATGCAATCATGTAAGAAAACAGATAGATATATAAAAACAAATTTTATTACTTTGAAAATATATATATTTGTATTGTGTAAAATTATGTTTTAAAGATAAATATTTCTTTTTTCTAATATCAAGATCATTTGTGTGATCTCTCTTTAATGAAATCACATTATATACAAATATTTGTTTTCATCTAAGAATTTATAGATATAAAGAAAGTGTTTTATTACTTCAAAATTTAAAAAAAAAACTTTTTCTTTTTTCTAATATCAAGATCATTTGTGTGATCTCTCTTTAATAAAATCACATTATATACAAATATTTGTTTTCATCTAAGAATATATAGATATAAGGAAAGTGTTTTATTACTTCAAAATTAAAAAAAAAATCTTTTAAATGAAATATTAGTATTTTGTGAATTTTCCTTTTATTATGAAATCATATTGTATATACATATATTTTTGTTTTTAATTTCTTTTTTAACTTTATAAATATTTCCTTTCTGTTTTATAATTTTATTTTGAAAATTTTAAAAAGGAAATAATAGTATTTAAAATGAAATTATTTTTAATTCATTAATGGTATCATAGTAATCAACCAGCGTGAGAGTTAACGTGAGCATGACACCTAAGAGAGTGACTTCTCAAATATAATCTATATATATAAAAAAATGTTTGTCTCCTTCCTGTTGCGTCACGTTATAAAGTCGTTGATTGTGAGTGCGACACCTGTCTTCTTTGCCTAAAACTCATCGTTTCATTAAGTTTTGATGTGGGCTGCTGCGTTTCATAATTTTTACGGTTTAGTGGGCTTTTTGTTCACACCGTGATATAGCCCAAATACCGAGAGATAGCCACTATAATGAAAACATATGTAAAGACTGAAACTTTGGAAACGAGAAGGAAAAGAAGGAGTGTACCGTGAGTTTCTGGATGCTACTGACTTCGCCTTGGTTGGAGGCGATATCAACGGTGACGGTTCATTTCGCCGCCACCGTAACTCAATAACATTCAAGATTTTAAAATTATTGGCGATGGGTTTTGAAAAGTATGAAGAGGCAGAGGGAAGAGGATGATGAGCAACAACACTGAAGAGGTTAAAAAAGAAAATCGAGCCAATTAATAAAAATATTCCAAAGTTTAAGCGGTGGCGAGTAAATCAGATCGGTTTCTCAATTCCGCTATGACTCGATCAAGAGAGAAATATAGTTTTTTTTTCCAAATAAATATAAATATTATCGAAGCAAAGATTACTCCGAACGAATCATAAAAAGATAAGGGAAGCAATCAAAGGTTTTTATTTCATTTTTTAATTAGTTATTGGGAATTAACATGAATGAAGTGTCATACACGCGCAGAGACATGCGTGTTGGTGAGATATGAGATACATATTTTAAACTTAAAAGAGAAATAGACAGGAAGCAATGCGCTCAATTCCCATTGAGTCTTTTCTTTTGAGCCTTTTGTTTCAAAGAAAAACGACATAACATAACCGGATTTACTTCGGTTTAGTTTAGATTCGATTCAGCTTAAATGCATGCATGATTTTAAG
>NC_027753.1:7339418-7362070 GCF_000695525.1 Brassica oleracea var. oleracea
AGTTAATTGAAATTCATAAGACAGAAAATAATAAATAATTAAATAAAATTTTATAATTATCTAGCTACTTATATTTATATATTAAAATAACATAAATATATGATTATAATTAATATTTAAATAAAAAATCCGGGCGTAGCCCGGGCCGATCCTTGTAATATTATAAATATTAGTTTTTCAAGTAACTATATTTTCTAAATATTGCAGTTTGTAAAATTATTTTCATTTATGCATTGAACTTACTCGCTATAAACTTCTTTGAACTACAATACAGTTATCTGAGACGGATAAGCCTAGTCTACATTAAATTGCGTGAAATAAGTCGGTTGATGAATCGATTAGTAGGTACATCCACCCGTTCCAGAATCACTTCAGCAGGATCATTCCACAAATTCATTGTAATAAACATAAAAGATAAACATAAAGAAAACATTTAGAAATAAATTAAGACAAACATCAACGTTATCGTTGGAAATCTCACATCTAAAATATGGAATGTACACATATCCACTAGTATAATAGAGAAATGAAACAATTCACTAATTACTAATTGTTTTTCTGATTTGAAAATCAATAAAACCTTCTTTTTTTTTTTGAAACACCTTTCAATAAAACCTTTCACAAATTGAGTCCTGATGAATAATTATTTTCTATCGGTGTGTGTGAGTTGCTCTTGTTGGTTACAAGCCGCTTAATAAGCGTCTTTAAGGTCAATGAGACAATGGGACCAAGATCTCAGATTTCTCTCACACAATTGACACACCTCTTTCAAGCATATATCACGTTCTGCTGTCCTAGTCAAATGCTCTCCTGATTGAAGCTAATAATAATAATAATATGACTACATATTCTCACTCTATAATATAATCATTATCTTTCTTAGATGTATTAATTAAACACAAGTATTCACATATCTTATCCTAGTAGTATACTGCATAAGACTACAAAAGATTGGTGGTTCTTACAGCATATATCATATAAATATTAGTCCCTGATTCGATTACACAAGTCACATTTAAAAACAAGGAAAAGGGTTCAAGTGTAAAATTCGAAAGCATGATCTGTATTTGTAGGCTATGACATGCTTCTTTGGCACATTGAAGATTCAAGGTTTAGACTCCGTGAGCTTCATGATTCCATTTTATGTTACCATCATATTGGCCATTTTCAAGTACTTTGAGCTGCTATGGATCCACTTCTAGCTGCACCGGCGTTTGTTGAAGCTCTCTATATACTTTCAGAAACTTGGAATAAGAGCTCTACCAACAACATAACTGATAGGCCATGAATTTTACTCACTTTTAACCATGGTTTATAAGTGTTTTAATAACTAATTATTATATTTTAGAGTCTATTTAGTATATTTATATGACTAGGATTGATTTGGAAGAAAGTAATGATTTTGGAGCATTTTGGAGATAATTGGAGAGAGCATCCGAACTGACCATCGAGCGAGACCAATGGTCGACATACACCCTGTGATATCGATCGACAGCGAAGCGCGCAGAAGCCCGTTCGGTTCCAGCCGACTTAGAGCCCAAGACTTCACCAATTTACAAGATTATGATGAGTTTTAACCTAATATTTATATCTTGCCAACATGCTAGAGGAAAAATGTGCTTTCTTGTTTTCTTATTTTCACAGCAAAGGCTTTCTAGGATTTTAGTAGATTGGAGAGAAGATCCAAAGAGATTTGTGATTGGAACTCCATTGATATCTATCTATTTATCTGTGTAGTTTTTATACCTAATTGTTGTTATGAATTGCTTAGCCATGTCTGAGTAGTTCTCTTGTTAGGTTTAAGGTTTAAATAGGTTATCAGAGATTAGCCCCAACTATAAATTGCTAGTTGTGATATTCATCATTAGGATTGTCATTAATGCTTGTTTCTAGTTTAGTTAGCTAGAACCTTGATCTAGGAGTTATAGGTACAAGTCATCACTTGAATCTCACCCTCAATCCGTCCTAATTGAGCTAGAATTGCTAGAGTAAGCTGAGAGCTGATCTAGGAAGCCTAGTGAACACAATTCAACCCGCGAGTAAAGTTTGACTAAAAACGCATCGATCGATATTCCTATCGAATAATCGATCGACTGTACAACAAGTGTATCGATCGATATTCCTCTAGAATCATCGATCGACACTTATATCTGGTCAATAGACAAACCAAGAAAGCGAACGCCGATCGGTTTGTTTATAATTGTTTGAGCTCTATAATATCATGCATACAAGCATCTGTAAGATCATAATTCTGATTACCTGAATAGAAACCCTAAGTCTAGCTATTTCATCTAAGTACCAAAAACCCAATTAAATCAATCGAGCAACTGCCTTGCTCATAAACCTGCTATTTACATTTAATCATAATCAACTTAGCTTAATCACTCCGATTAGATTTATTAGATTCCCTAGCTCCATGTGAATTTGATCCCTAAGTACTATAACTGAACCTCTTATTTGAGAGAGTAGTTCACTCTTTATGGTAATTTGAGTGAGATCAATAACACTTCTCTAATTTTTCTAGTGTCTCATCGCACTGTTCACTACCTATGTATCACTCAAATAATACAGATCTTAAGGCCGGATTGGACTCAACTGGGCACTTAGAAAATTTTGGGTCGTTCCGGGTCGGGTCTTCTAGGGTCCAAGTTGATTCGGATAGATAGTTTCTATACCTGTAAAAGAACCGCAATATTCTGATATATTTCGTTTCTAATTCGGTTTGGGTATTTCAGGTCTATTTTAACCCAATACCCAAAATTTTACCCGAAATCTTTAATATAAACGGTATAAACCAAAACGAATTTCAAAAGACCTGCGACATTTACGTTAATCATTAACTAGATAATAATCCGCGTCTTGCGCGGGATGAATTTTTTTAAAATAATATTGTACTTAACTATTATAAACAATATACATTTTGTTATCAATAACCTTTTTTACATTTGATTAGAGGTGGGCATTCGAGTATCATTTGATTAGGTTCGGTTCAGATCCTTGCGGGTTTGGTTCGGTTTGGATCTTTGTGGATCTGGTTTGGGTTTGGGTTCGGATAACCTATTTAATTTTTTTTTTCAAAAATTAAAGTTCATATATACTTTAAATTTTTCAAAATTTTAAAATAAAAATAGTATATAACATATGAATTTGAAAAATGTATGTCAAAATACTTAAACTTAACATAAAAATTGGTTTAACTTAAATATTTGGATAGAAAATCAATAGATATTTTAAGTATCGTTTAACTATTTTAAACATGTACTTATAACTATTTGTATATATTTCCAAGTATTTTGGACAACTTAAAAACATCTTGTATATTTTGTATATTCTTTTAGATATTAAATTTAAAAATAATTAATATATTTAAGTATATAAATCTGGTTCGGATATATTTGGATACCCGAAATATTTCGGTTCTGGTTCTCTAGATACCAAAATTTTGAACCTATTCGGATATCTAACCAATTTTGGTTAAAGTTCAGTACTATTTTTGGATCGGTTTTGGTTTGTTTTTTTTTGGATTTGGATTTTTTGCAAACCCTAAATTTTAAGCAAAAATGATGATTGTTCATATTGATTTTGGGTATGCAATAATTTTTAAACCAAAACACATTTTACTATGTATGTGGTCCATTTGGTTAATCATTAAAAACTTTTTTTTGTCCCATTTAAGAAAAACAATAGGCTGAACATAAAAAAATTATCATTTAAGATTGTAAATCGACACTTCCAAATATTCTCTCTCGGTGTTGTGACGAATAGAAATGAGGTTAGGGTTAGGAAAGCAAATTTGTTGTACAATCCATGTTCTCGACTAGGTGATTTCAATAGCTTCTAAATAAATCTAGTTGTATCGATCTCTTGTAAGATTTTCGAACAATATTTATTAATAAAATCTTACACATGCTGAATTGTTTCTCAATTAATATATAGGAGATTAGAGTAATCACATAAATCAACATAATACCTCTTGTTTATTTACAATATATTTATGGTAAATAAATCAAAATAATCATTTTATTTATTTAATATGGTATATAACTATATTCCAATGACATAAATATATAGCATATTTTAATATAATATTTATTATTGAGACTTTCTACTTATATGGTTTTATAAACATTTGTATATTTGATGTAACAAAAAATTTAAATCATTAATCCCAATTTTTGATGTGATATTTTTCGATGCAAATTTCAAAATTAAAATATTAAGCTCTCAATACTCTTTCAATGCAAATTTCAAAATTAAGATATTTATGTATTTTTAAATGGTACATAGTTTAATTTAAACAATATTAATATATATATATATATATATATATTATTTAATATGAATATCTATTAAATAAAAATTCATATAAATACAATTTTATGATCATTGTATCTTGTTATAACAAAACAAATTAAGCTATTGATCACAAAATTTTCAAAGGAATTTTTAACATTTTTGTAATTTAAAATCGTTTTAGAAAATTCAAAATATAACATATAAGAAAAAAAATCTAAATTTTTTATTATATGGTTAATGTGATTGTTTAATTTCTTTTAATAATATAAAATTAAACAAAAATGAAGAAGGATACAAAAATTGTTGTCAAATCTTTTATTCATAATCATTAATTTTCATATATATGTTAATCATATTAGGTAACACCGTAGCTTTTATATAAAGAAATAATACATGTTTCTTATGCCTTGAGTTAATATAATATTCCTTAATAATTGGATTTTAGACCTACAAATTATTCAATTGATTATTATGTTGTCACGTAAGCCAAATTGACATCCCAATTAAGTGATACATCATCAAGTCTCTTTTTTAATTAGTACAAAATAGGTTACTACTTTTTAAATGATTCTCAATTAATATATAGGATAAGGTACAAGACTACACCTAAATGACAATCACTTAGTATTCCCTCTGTTTCATTTTAATCAATGTTTTAAGATTTTATTTTTATTTCAATTTAACTAATGATTTCAATTTTCTAAACAAAATTTATATGTTATTTGATGTTTTAACCATTTATATTCTATTTTATGGATTAGCTTTAGTTAATGTAAAAAGAAATAAATAAATAAAATTTAACAGTTTTAATTGGTGTGCAAAAGAAACCTTAAACACAAAGTAAATTGAAACAGAGAGAATAGTTGATTACCATCAAATAAATAACTGATGCAAAAATATTAAAAATAACTTTTCATAAAGATATAAAGTTATAAACTATAAATATATTATAAATAATTTTTCACTAAGAGATCGATTTATAAGCACTCTCATTGAATCTCTCATTTGATCAAGTCATACTTTTTTTTGAAAATTAACACTTTGTAACTAAAAATAGAAATTTTGACCAAAAAAAAATAGAAATCAGTGTATGTAGCCTCCCTTATGTTTAGTACTCGATTTCCACCTTCAATATTCCCACTTTTTGCTCATTTCAGCTTGCTATTTAACGACCTCAGAACATACAATATTTTCCAAAATAAATAGTTTCAAATTTCTCAAAAAATATTTTATTCTGAGGCAAATTATCACGAGCGCTACTAATTAATCCAAAACGAAGTCAATTCCATTGATGTGCATCGTCTTTGTGATGATGTTGACATCATTCCCGGCTACGATCAATAGTGATTGCCTTAAAACTATTCAGTCGTGTGTGCAAGACAAAGTTCCGATAAATAACCAGTGGAAGGCAAAATGTTGTGCAGTTTGGAACGGGACAATAACACCAGAATTATTAGCTAGTGTCTGTCGTGTAAGGAAAAATCCTATCGACAATACGTTTTTTAACCGAGTTTTAAGAACTTGTCAATTTGGAAATGCACGATTCAAGTGTTAACATGTTAACATAAAATTGTCAAATCACCCTGTTCTAAAAATCGGCCGCTTAGCCGCCTAGGCGGCCGCCTGGGCGCTACGCATCATTCTTCCGCCCCGATTAATGCCAAATCGGTTAAAAAAATCGGATATCCGATTTTTTCCGCCTAGACCGCCTAAATGACCGCCTAGCCGCTTAGGCGGCCGCCTAGGTGGCCGCCTAATCTATTTTTTTTATTATTTTTTATTATTTTTAATAATATTTTTATTTATTTATTTGATCTAAAATTTTATAAATATCATTTATATTCATAATTTTGATGAAAATTATACTATATTAAGTTTATATATTCTATTTGTGTATTTTATACAATCTTAAACACGAAAATGTATTAATGTTATACACAATTAAAGATTAACATGTTTTATAACATAGTAAACAATCTAAAAATTTCGCCCCGCATAATTTCAGATTAATCCCCGATTTTCTCTTTAGGCGCTAGGCCCAACCCGACCGCCCGACTAGCGCCTAGCGCGTTCCCGAACAGGGGTATAAACTGATAACACTAACTAAAATTAATTACTCCCTCCGTTTTATATTAAGTGTCGTTTTAGAGAATTTTTTTCGTTACAAAATAAGTGTCATTTTCGATTTTCAATGCAAAATTTATTAATTTTATGCAAAATTTATTTTTCTATTTATTGAAATATGGTTAGGTGTATAGGTAATAGTGTTTTTTTATAGAAAATGTACAAAACTAATTGTTTCCTTAATCCATGTACTGAAACCTAAAATGACACTTGTAATGAAACAAAGAGAGAGTAATAAAATTATATCAACCTTTATCGGGAAACAAATAACACTAACTAAAATTAATTAACAAATATTAATTAATTAGTTGTTTAACATGTGTACACCTCCTAAACATCAACCTTTTAAATTCAGAGGTAATAGTATTTTGGTTTTATAGAGAAGCAGGCACCTACAAGTATATGAAAGCTCGATCATATTGAAGAGGTTGGTAAGTTATCGACCTCTATAACAACCTATCAATGATGCTAAACCAAAATCACATCGTGTACATATGGAGAATTTTCGCTGCGTTTGATTCCTTGTCATTCCTTGAATTTTTAGGAACTATAGAAGAAAAACATTTCTTATCAAAATTGATATGGGACAAAAAAGAATAAATATTCATTTTCATTCCTTTTATTTTGTTCCTACTCATTCATATTCCTACTCATTCGTATTCGTATTTCACAATGATAAGCTTAGATCGACCACAGCATCTCTTTTTTTTCTTTGTAATTAAAGTCCTTCCCTTTACACTATAATAAACATTTGCAAAATCTTAATACTGACTGATTTTGGTATATTATTATGTTTATCTTTGTGGCTGATCCTAAATAAAGGGACAAGTTAAGCGATTACTCAAAGTTTAACAACAAATTCTGCAAAACGAATTTCAAAAGACATGCCAATGTTTATGGTTGATCATTAAAAATGTATATAGAAGGTCAGATGGGGAAAAGACTACAAACTAAATCACTTAATAATAGTTGATTACCATCGGATAAACTTACAATATATCATAAATAAGTGATGCAAAAAATCAAATTATAAATAAATTTTCACAAAAATATAAACTATAAATATATTAAAATAACTTTGTATGAACATAAATGATCATAAAGAATTAAAAAAAAAAGATCTCTATTTTAACTTTGTTTTTGCTTAATCTTTTTATTTTTTTTACACCACTTAATATACTCATAATAATAATTCCAAACTATTAAAATTATTTTAATAATTTAAAATTTATCTTTTATGCATCTAACGTATAAATCACTTAGCATTAACAAAATATTTAAACTATTTTGTAAATGTCTATATCCGTTCTGAAAACTTAACTGATTATATTTGCTTATGCAATTAATTAAAACTAGTTTCGACCTCCTCCTCTTTAGTCCCTGGTGTCGATACCTTGTTCCTTTTTTCCTCAACTTGTTCCAACCTCACCGGTCTGTTGGATAATTCCAAACTTGTGAAACTTAACATATTATTAGATGCTTAATATGTTAATATAAACACAATAAGAAAACCTAGAAATAGGAAAAAAAAGTTTCTATTTAGGTTAGGTTTGTGTTTTACATATCCCACATGTTAAAGGAAATTGTCTTTCATATAAATATAGGTCTAATGGAGAGGTGTTCCATATGATCTAAGAAAAACACATTGGTTTATATGAAGTTTGGGATACAATTGATCCAGGAAGCGATGATGCAAAGAAGAACAATATGGCGATTGCTCTAATCTTTCAATCAGTCCCGGAGGCGCTAATACTTCAGATTGGAGAACATGATACATCGAAGAAGATTTGGGAAGCTATCAAATCCCGTAACCTAGGTGCTGATCGCGTGAGAGAAGCAAGGTTACAAACTTTGATGTCTGAGTTCGACAAACTGAAGATGACAGACACAGACACGGTGGATGACTACGCGGGAAAACTTTCAGGCTTAGCATCGAGAGCAGCCGCGTTAGGAGATGATCATCGGAATGCAGAGTGTAACACACGAAGAAGGCGTGTGTAACACATGTCTAGGATTATTGCTTGGAGATTTGTGTGGACGAATCGCACCACCAACGCTAGCAAATCATCGTGAGGCATTCTATCGGTTCAAAAGATTTCACACCGATAGAGGAGGAGAGTTTGCCTCAGCTGTGTTCGACCTAGGTTGCACCGATAGAGGAGGAGAGGTTGTCTCAGCTATGTTCAATCTAGGATGCACCGATAGAGGAGGAGAGTTTGCCTCAGGTGAATTCAATCTATGATGTGAAGAGAATAAAGTTGAAGCTATGGCAGCCGAGGTGGATTCTATCACAAGAAACAAGACGTGTGAGCTTGTGGATAAATCGGCTGGTGTTAAACATATGTGGGTATGTGACACAAAGATAGAAGAGTGTAACACGACTCACGTAGGAGTGTGTGACACAAAGATGGAAGCGTGTAACACAATGCACGTACCAATGGAGTCAAGGTTAAAGATCTTAAAGGCTGAAGACGAACCAGAGATAAAAGCGTCAGGTGTTGAGCAGAAGGCCTACATCCTTACCAGAGCTCGCGTACGCAAGATGGCGGGCGTGGCCAGAGTTATCGTTGTAGTAAGCTTCAGCCACAAGACTCATCGCAACTTAAGTGAAGAGGTCGGGAGAAGGTTCTACAAGAACTGGGCCAATTCTAAGAAGAAGCGGTACGGAAGCGAGGAGAGCATCCGGTCTAATCTTGAAATAAGATATGAATCCAATGGGTGGATTCGCAAACCATGGTGTGGTGAAGGAGGATTACTTGATGATTAAGTTCAATCAAAT
Source organism: Brassica oleracea var. oleracea (assembly GCF_000695525.1). Lineage (NCBI taxonomy): Eukaryota > Viridiplantae > Streptophyta > Magnoliopsida > Brassicales > Brassicaceae > Brassica > Brassica oleracea. The sequence goes on from NC_027753.1 coordinate 7,348,618, forward strand.
GAGGAGCTTAATCGGAGTTCAAGCAATTGATCTCCCTAATTCAAGTTGGAATTAAGGGGGTGAATGTTGGATAATTTCAAGCTTGTGGAAACTTAACATATTATTAGATGTTTAATATGTTAAGATAAACACAATAAGGAAACCTAGAAATAGGAAAAAGAATTTTCTATTTAGGTTAGGTTTGTGTTTTTCATATCCCACATGTTAAAGAAAATTGTCTTTCATATAAATATAGGTCTAATAGATAGGTGTTCCATATGATCTAAGAGAAACACATTGAAAGGTTTAGTTTTGAGAGAGTTTCTAAATCTAATAAGAAGAGAAGTTCTTATAATCTTTGTGTTTGTGCAACTTTAATTGGTATCAGAGCTCTGATACCCGTGTGAAATCCCGTGTCCAACTCTTTATTCTCTGATTAGTACGATATTGTCCACTTTGGGCCTTAGAGGCTGGCCCTCATGGATTTACTTTTGGTTTCCTTCCCAAAAGGCCTCGTACTAATTAGAGTTGGGCATCTCTTTATATATTAGACACTCCTTGTCTAAACTTCCAATGTGAGACTTGGATTGACATCTCTCACGGTCTCCATTCCTTCTTATTTCACTGTGGAGAGTAGCGAGGCAAAACTTGATTATATCTCTTATCTCTCTGCCTCTCGTAATTTTCTGACAGTTTACGTTGTGAATCTGGGGAGCTATGTCGGCAGGGACTGGTTCGACATGCACTCCGTGAGTCGATAGGATAGGAAGACCTATGTTTCTTCCTCTCGTTATTGGTCCAGTTCGAGTATCCTGAGTTTGTTCTGAACCGCGATCGATCACCTTCACGTACCATGCAAGAAAAAGGATATTATAAATAACTTTTCATAAAGATCTTTCATTCAGAATTTATGAGAGTCATCTTCATAAGATTCATCATCTCCAGAAGAGTAATCATCGTCACCACCAGGGTTGTCTTCTTCTTCACCACCCTGTGAAGAAATTTAAGTTCATCTACTGTCAAAAATCAATATCGCAAGTTCTCAATTAGATCACTCGTTCTTTGATTCTACTTCGTTCGTTTTGTGATTAGATTCTTAGGTTTGTAGTTTGATCAAGAACACACACACAATTGTTTACCCAGACTTCGTTTCCTACTGTCTGGGGAGAGATCCAAACTCTCAAACTTCCACTAGATCATATGTGATGATAGAGATTACAAAGAGCTTACAACGTTTCCTTTGTTTCAGGTTAACTTGACACAGAAGTTACCGAAGAACAAGCGTTGTATCTGAAAGTGCACCACCGGCAATCAGAGTCGTAAGATAAGATCAGGTCAGCTCCTTCACCGTCGCCTCTCCTTCTCTTCTCTCTCGCGTAGCTCTCTCTTTCTCTGTATCTGATCTGTGTAACAGAAAAGTCTAATAAACTTTTCTTATCCTTTCAGGTTATGAAGACGATGACCTGTTTCCAAAACGATGCCGTCCTCATTAACACTCAATGCGCAGCCGTATGGCTTCTGTCACCGAAGCCCAAATAGATTTCTCTCTGGCCCAGCTAAAGCCTGTACCGGGAGCTGATGTTCGACAACCCTAGCTCACAATCTCTACCTTTGTCGAAACCTCACTCTCTCTCTTCGTCTTTTGAACATGTCGCCACCAAAATTTAGCTCTGAACTTCAACGAGTGTCTCCGACCAATCTACTTCTACTGCAGAGCCTCTAGACTTAATCTCCTGACGCATCTCTCAACCTGAATCACAGAACTTCAAGCAAAACAACCCGGCTCTTGCCCTTTCCTGACTTCCTTCTTAGATCAACCTCTTCGAAGAAACCGCGTAAGAACCCTATTACGCCTTTATCTGTTCTGTACCCATAGAACTTTTACCAGTCCTTGTTTTTGTCGATTCTTCTTCCTGAATCAGATTAATTTACCTTATCTGATCTCCTTTTTTTTTACTCCTTTACGAGGTATCCAATCGACAAGACCCTCCCGGAGCTCCACCTACTTGGATTAGGCGACTAACTTGAGTTTCCCCACACACCGCTCGAAGCATTTCCAGGTAAACTCTTTGTTAGGACATCTGAAGCATTTAGGGTAGTATGAACCTTCTGTAGATTCACTTGGCCTTCGCGAACTTTGTCTCTGGTGTAGTTGTATTTAGTATCCATATGCTTAGTTCGGAAATGATAGACTGCATTCCTTGCTAGACATACTGCACTCTGTGAATCACATAGTAGCTTAAAACTCTTGAACTTAAACCCCAACTCATCGCAAATCTTCAACAGCCACTTCCCTTCTTTTGCTGCTTCTGTTAAGGCCATATACTCAGCTTCTGTGGTTGACACCGCCACCACAGACTGAAGTGTTGACCTCCAACTCACGGTATTACCTCCCACTTGAAACACATAAGCTGACACAGATCTTCTACCATCCAAATCCGCTGAGTAATCAGAATCACTGTACCCTACTATCTCAAACTGATCTTGCTTAGTAAAAGTTAGACTAATGTCCAGTGCCCCTGTTAGGTATTTGAAAACCCATTTGACTGCCTCCCAGTGACCTCGTCCTGGTTGAGACATGTACCTGCTGATCAGACAGATAGCATATCCCAAATCTGGTCGAAAACCTATCATAACATACATTAGGCTTCCAACTGCACTCGCGTAGGGAATCTTGTCCATATATTTAGCTTCTTCTTTTTCCTCAATCTCTGTCAGCTTCTTCAGTTTAAACTGAGAACTCGTGGAAGTAACCACAGCTTTAGCTCCTTCCATGTTAAAATTCTTCAGAACCTGCCTCAGGTATCTTTCATGTGAGAGTTTCAACACTTCTCTCTTTCTATCACGAATTATATCCATTCCAAGAATACGTGTAGCCTTTCCCAAGTCTTTCATTTCAAACTCTTTTTTTAAACTGTCTTTCAACTTCTGAATCTTGTTCATGTCTTTAGCAGCAACTAACATGTCGTCCACATACAACAGAAGATATACTCTGTCCTTCAACTCTTCTCCATTAAAGTATACACACTGGTCATTCGCACTCTGAACAAACCCCTGTTTCTTCATAAACTCATCAAATCTATGGTTCCACTGTCTCGGAGACTGTTTAAGTCCATACAAGGATTTCTGCAATAGACATACCTTTGATTCATCTCCCTTTTCAATAAAACACTCCGGTTGATCCATATAAATCTCTTCATCTAGATTTCCATATAGAAAAGCCGTCTTCACGTCCAATTGTTCAAGTTCTAGATCGAAGTTTACAACAATAGATAGCAACAATCTGATCGACACGTGTTTGACCACAGGAGAAAAGATCTCGTTGTAATCTATTCCTTCAATCTGAGTAAAACCTTTTGCCACCAATCGAGCCTTGAATCTTGGTGGTTCCACACCAGGAATTCCCTCTTTGAACTTGAAGATCCACTTGCAACCAACTATCTTCTTTCTGTTTGGCTTTTGAACTAATTTCCAAGTTCCATTCTTAGCTAGTGATTTCATCTCTTCTTCCATTGCTTTCTTCCATTCTTTCCAGTACTTGCTCCTCATTGCTTCAGCAACTGTTCTTGGTTCTTGAATCTCCATATCCTGAGCACACACTAAAGCATACACAACGAAATCCCCACTCTCAAACATAGCTGGTTTCTTCAACTGTCTCTTCCCTCTGTCTCTTGCAAGAACATAGTCATTGAGTGACTCCACCGTGTCTGAACTTTCTGGCTGTTCTGTGCTTGACTCAGTTTCAACTTCTGACTCTGACTCTGACGAAGATCCTGACCTTGAAGACTCAACTTTAGTTACTTTACCAGCTCCACTGAATCAGAAGTACCTTGAACTTTGTCGAAGTCGAATGTAACTTTCTTAGAGTTGTTCTTCTTTGATTCATTTTCTTCCATAGCGTCTTTAAACACTAAATCCTCGTGAAAGACCACATTTCTGCTCACTGTGCATTTACCTTGAACCGGCATCCATACTCGATACCCCTTAACCCCCTGAGGATAACCCATGAAATATCCTTTCACGGCTCTAGGACTCATTTTGTCCTGAGTAGTGTGTACATAAGCCACACTTCCAAAATGCCTCAGGTGATCCAGATTAACCCTCTCTCCTGACCAGAGTTGTTCAGGAATTTTGAAGTTCAGTGATGAGGTTGGTGATCTGTTGATCAAGTATACTGCAGTCGAAGCCGCATATGCCCAAAACTGTTTCCCAAACCCTTTTTCTGCCAACATACATCTTACTTTATTCATGATGGTCAAATTCATCCGCTCTGAGACGCCATTCTGTTCAGGTGTGTACGAACAGGTCTTGTACCTTTTAATCCTGCTTCTTTGCATAGCCCATCAAACGCCTTGTTACAAAATTCGAGACCGTTGTCAGTTCGTAAAACTTTTACTTTCTTCCATGTCTGAGTTTCAACTAGCTGCTTCCATTCTTCAAAACTTGCAAAAGATTCCCCCTTAGTTCTTACAAATTTGATCCACACTTTTCTCGAAAAATCATCAATGAATGTGATGAAATATTTGCAGCCAGCTAGACTTTCCTCAACTCCTGGAGATCCCCACAGATCAGAATGAATGTATTCTAGAATTCCTTTAGATGTATGTTTACCGGTTTTGAAACTCTGCTTTTGAGACTTTCCTAAGACGCATACTTCACAGAAGTCGAGTGTGTGAATCTCACTTCCATCTAGGTAACCTCCCTTTAATAGCACATTCATGAATTTCAATCCCATGTGACCTAGGCGAGAATGCCATCTCTGCGCTTTATCGACTTCTGGTCTTGCCACTGCAGCAACACGCTTCTCAACTGATCCTTCAAGATAGTATAACCCCTCATTATACTTTCCAGACAACACTTTCTTTCCATCTTTATAAAACGTCACTCGAAAACCAGATCCTTCATAGTTGCAACCATTCTTTTCTAACTGACCGTATGAAATGAGATTTCTTCCCATTGTAGGCATGTACCTCACGTTAGTAAGAATAACTTCAGTCTTGTCAGGTTTTAGGATTTTAACTTTTCCTTTTCCTTTTACCTCACTGTGAGTGTTGTTTCCCATTAAGACTTTTCCACCTTCTATTTCCTCAAAATCAAGCAGTGAATCCTTGTCTGGCGTTATGTGAAAGGTGCAACCAGAATCTAGGACCCATTCATGTTTCGTGTTTTGAACACTAGCAGTTAGGATCATAGGCCCCTTATGTAGACCTACGTTAGCTGCTTGATTCTTCTGATAATTGTCTTTTCTGTCTGGGCAGTCTCGTTTGTAGTGGTCTTCTTTACCACATACCCAACACTCACGTCCCTTTGGTTGACCCTGAGTTTTCTGAGCCTTTTTTAATCTGTTTCCGTTGCTCTTGCTTCTGTTTCGATTATATGAGCCACCTTGACGTTTATTCTGTCTACCTCTTTCTGCAAACAAGCCTTCAGCTTCAGACTTTCCTTTCCTATCAAGCCTTTTTCCCTCAACTCTGCTTCCTTTGCATACGCAGACGTTGTGACCTCTTTGACTGTCAGAGTATCCTTCCCAGTACCATATTTTAAAGTATGAACTAAGGTATCGTACTGAGTAGGGAGACCTGTCAGTATCTGAATGGCTTGATCCTCGTCTGATACAGTGATGTTTAGGCTGGCCAGATCATCGATAAGCTTTAGGAATGAATCCATGTTTTCCTCAATGCTTTTATTCTCTTGCATCTTGAAACTGGCAAAGCTCTGTTTGAGGTAGATTCGGTTTGGAAGTGTCTTCGTCTGGTAATCTTCTTCAAGTGCCTTCCACACTCCCATAGCAGTTTGTTCCCTCATGACTTTCCTCAAGACTATGTTCGAAAGGCTCGAGCATATGAGGTTTCTCGCTCTTGTATCTTTCTCTTTAGCCTTAGGATCCTTTTCTTCTTCCTCTTCTGATTTCACTTCTTGATCATCTCCACCTGGTGATCCTGGGTCAGTGACTCCTGCCAGAACATGGCCCAGTCCCTGCAGCTCAAGTTGCATCTGCATCTTGAACTTCCACAAACCAAAATCCCCTTTGCCATCGAACTTCTCCATCTCAAACTTCTTAACCGCCTCCATGGAGATAAGCAAACGGTAGCAACTTGATCAATCAGTATTGGATCGTTGGTGCCTTAGATCGCTTAACCGCAACCAGATCGAGAACCTCCCTGCACAAAACCTGGCGCTATGATACCACTCGTCAAGAATCAATATCTCAAGTTCTCAATTAGATCACTCGTTCTTTGATTCTACTTTGTTCGTTTTGTGATTAGATTCTTAGGTTTGTAGTTTGATCAAGAACACACACAATTGTTTACCCAGACTTCGTTTCCTACTGTCTGGGGAGAGATCCAAACTCTCAAGCTTCCACTAGATCATATGTGATGATACAGATTACAAAGAGCTTACAATGCTTCCTTTGTTTCAGGTTAACTTGACACAGAAGTTACCGAAGAACAAGCGTTGTATCTGAAAGTGCACTCCCGGCAATCAGAGTCGTAAGATAAGATCAGGTCAGCTCCTTCACCGTCGCCTCTCCTTCTTTTCTCTCTCCCGCGCGTAGCTCTCTTTTTCTCTGTATCTGATCTGTGTAACAGAAAAATCTAACAAACTTTTCTTATCCTTTCAGGTTATGAAGACGATGACATGTTTCCAAAACGATGCCGTCCTCATTAACACTCAATGCGCAGCCGTATGGCTTCTGTCACCGAAGCCCAAATAGATTTGTCTCTGGCCCAGCTACAGCCCGTACCGGGAGCTGATGTTCGACAACCCTAGCTCACGTCTACCATTTGAAGTGAATAGATTAAAGTTTAAGTTTCTATTCCCCAATCGAATATCTCACCCTTGGTTAAGAACAACGACCATTTGCCATCTAAAGTTTAAGTTTCTCTTATTGGTTCATTTGCTGTTTGGAATGAATAAATTTGGAGTATCTCTTCTCCAATATATTCAATGTTGTGCTTACTTAATTATATTTCTAACGATTTCAGATTATTGTTTCTTGGACTATTTTTGGCATAAAAGTATTTAATAAACCATCACTTAACTATTATACTAGACTAAAGAGGATTTCCACAATTTTTGTTTAAAAAAATATGGATCATATTTAAGTCAGTTAGTGATATTATCCTTCTAAAAATTTCGGATAATGTTGAGATAACAATTATATAAATACATATAAATCATAAAAGACATAACATATATTTAGTCAAAAATAAAAAAGACATAAGATATGAATTTGAAACCAAACCCTAAATTTAGAAATACACACAAGTCAATGACCCTGGCTTATCATAAACAACTGAATTACAGGTTTCATTACTAAATATAAATCAGTTTAAATCTTTGTGTTGTCACATGTAAGTCATCATCTTGAACAAAAAAAAAAATCTGAAACCTCTTTCTTTCAACAAAAAAAAAATGATGAGCTCAGACGAAGATGTGGTTAGTTTCATCACCGTGCTTGGCCTTGCCGTTTTCATTGGTCTCTGCTTCTTGCTTATTGTTCTTATAGCAACCTCAGCGATCATCCTTGTAATCTACGTCATCATCGACTGTATTCTCAGACCATTCTTAGGAACATGTCTCGACCTAGATCTCGAGATCGGAGTCCAAAGAGGCCAACACCGTGCTAGAATCGTTACGTACCATGCAATCATCCCGACCGATCTACACTTACCATATTCCGAGAGAGAAGAAAAAAGAAAACGAGGGTTGAAACAAAGCGAGATTGAAACCCTACTCCCGAAATTGCATGTTGGACAAGGCAACAACCACGAGGACGAAGAGAGGTCGAGAGAATGTGCCATTTGTCTCAGTGGTTATGTTGTGAATGAAGAATGCAGAGTGTTTCCGGTTTGCAGACATATGTATCATGCGGTTTGTATTGATGCCTGGCTCAAGAATCATCTCACTTGTCCTACTTGCCGTAATGATTTGCCAGATTCATGACCATGGCAAGCCTGTTTTGGATTTGTCGAAAGCTGTACATATATATTTTACTCTTCTTCAAGAGATCTTTAAATCCAAAAATCCACTTGCTAATTTTATTCTTCACCTTCATGTGCTTTGCAAATGGCGAGTTTAGTCAGAAACAGAGGACACGTGTCCTGCAAAAACAGAGGAATGGCTTGACCTTTTATTAGTTCTATAATCATTACTATATAGTCTGAGTCAAGATTACAATCTAAAATTAATCAATGAAAACATATACTAACAATACACAAGTCATAAAATTTTATCATCAATTAAAATGTACATATGAAAACTAACTCTTAAGTTTTTCAAAGAAAAAATAAACTAATTCGAAGTTTCTCAATTAGGCATGGACGATTCAATTCTTATTTAGTTTGGTTGGTTTGATTTTTATTTTTAATAACGGTTCTGGTATTTTTAAAATTCATTTTAGGTTCAATTCAGTTTTTTCAGCTAACAAAATTAGGAAACATGTTAATATTTGAAAATTCATGTTAATTTCGGTTAAATATTTTTGCATAATTTTGGAGTTTCAGACAAAAATCCGCATTAAATATTGAATAATCTGGCTAATTTCAGATATTTTAGATAAAAATACTCATAAAATTCAAATATTATATCATTTTAAGCATTGAAGGATTTAAATATTCAGTTTATAATACTTAAAACATTTGATGATTCCAAAACTAAATATAACTAATATTTTAAATAAATAAATTGTATTCAATTTTTGGATACCCATTCAGTTTTAATTTCGGTTAGAATTAGATAAATGCCAAGGGCCTATTCTCAATAATATTCATCATAACATAAATTATCACAAATATGGGGAAAACAACAAAAATTACTTTTCCTATTTCCCTCTACTTCCAAATTATTATTTATTAGAAACACATGAGAAACAAAATGGTGGCTTTGGCTCACCTAACTGATCTGCTTCTCTTACGGTTTCCTTTGATACTCTCTGCGTTAGCATTGTTCTCAGGAAGTGGTTTGGGCTTTTCTTCAAGCTCCTTCACTCCTAACTTAACGAGTCCATCCACAACTGTCTTCATAAAGGCAGCCACATCGTTCCTAAACTTCTTGGAACCGCTCTCACTAGTCTCTTCAATGTCTTGGACGCCACCTTTCACTATAGAAGCAACGGGAGCTCCGTCTTTATAAGCATTGCACGCTTTCACTATGTCAAGTGCCCTCACAAAGTAATGGCTACGAACAAACTCTTCAAAGTGCTGCACATATGAAGACATGGCAGTGTTAAAAGTTTTTAAGTAATAAGTAATCAGGTTTAGAGTAAGTTATGTACCTTGGGTGGGTTTCTCATGCTGTAAACCATGGTCCTCAACGACAATATGAACACGTTCTCACTGTAAACTTTGGAATGAGCCTCGCCTGATGGAGTCCCCATGGTCATCTCGTAGCCAGGTTCGTTGAAGTATGGTTTTTGATTCAAGATGAGAGCTTGGATTGAGACAAGAAGCTGTAACATTGTGGACTCCTTTGGGAGCCATTTCTCCCTTGAGTTACCAGTCCATGTACCGAGAAGACTCAAACATACTTTACCACAGTTGTATAGATTAGGGTTGATTCTAAGCCCACCAGAATGGTAATGAACTTTCTGTCAACAATAAATAGAAACCTCCATAGTCATCATTTATGATTCCAAAAACAACAACAAAACCAGTAATATATGTTGATAACATACTGGTGGTGCTGAAGGATAGCTATCAGGGAACTGAATATCGAAAAAGAAAAGACCGTCATGGTATGGAGTTCCTTCTGCTCCAATAATCACAGCTCTCAAAAGATCCATTCTTGATTCACAGGCTCTCACAAATATAGTCTCTGTTTGCAACAAACAAACAAAAAAATTGAAATTTAAGAAAAAATGTAGCAAGCCTTCTGCATTAGTATATACACCAACCTGGCAAATCATTCTCAAGAATCTGCCAATCTGCTTGAACCTTCTTCACCCAATTCTTTGAGTGCTGTTAAGATTAAAGAGAGGCATCATGAATATCAAAGAAACAACCCCTTAGATGATAAAGTTTTAACAGTGTTCTAAAAATCAGTCTAGGCGTCCGCCTAGTTGACAAATCGAGTCTGAACAAAACGATTTTTCCAAATCGATTTAAAAATAATAATAATAAGGCGTCTAATCACCGCCTAGCGATTTCTTTAACATTTGAGATTTAATCATCACCTGCTTTGAAGCTTTCCCCTTAGAAGCATAGTGATGGTCTGAGAAGTCTTCAACAGTTTCAAACCTTTTGAAGCTCTTCAGAAAGTCAGCCTGAGCTGAAGGAACAACCTCAGCCGCTAGAGTCTTGGAAGAGCTACCAGAACCATCAAGTTTAAAAGATCTTGAAGGAGGAGGAGCTGGCACCATCACTATATCAGGAGCCTGAGGTAGAACCATAGTGGATGATGAAACCGAAGAGTAGCTGCTAGTTTGAGGGAAAGCCAAACCAGAGAAGAAATCCCATGACTGAGGAGTCTCCATAGATGTGTTCCAAACAGCTTCCGTCGAGCTGCTTCTACTTCCCTTCGAATTTGGAAACCCCCAAGGCTGAGTAGTGGACATGAACACTTCTACATCGGTTGGGAAGTCCTGAGAGTTTAGAACGGCTTGAAACATGGAGTAGTCGTCAATGTCAACAGGCATCATTCCATTATCGACATGATTAAAGAGGTTATAATCATAAAAGGACCCATCTTGTATAGCTTTCCCTTTGTTCTTCACATCTATAACACCATTATTGTTGTTGTTAACAACACCACCACTGCGGAACTCGTATTGCTCCACATCGATCACTTCAGGAATCACAGCCTACAACAAGATAAAAGGACCAAACTTTACTATCAACAAACCAAAACAGAGAAACACTTGAAACTGTAAGAACACAATCAAAACCCACATAAGCCCTAAACCACTGAGATAACAGAGATGATCATCACGCAACAAGGAAGCCCTAAAAAGGACAAAAGTTCACTTTTTTCCGAGGTAAAACCAGTAAAATTGAGCACAGTCGAAACAGATTGATCTCATAATTGTCGATGATTAAAGAAGATAAAGATCGAACCTTTCTGGGTTTACGAGTTCTTGAACCGGAAGGGAACAGAGGAGGAGCGATCTCCACCACGTCGGGCTCCATATTATATTTTTTTGAAGATTTTATCAAAAACCCCTTTGAATGCTCTCTTTTTATAACAAAACGAGAGTCCAATTCCTTGTTAATGTCTTAATTACTTTCTTTAATTAGGATTCGTCCATTTTTGGGTTTAAATGTTTTTAAGACAATTAAAGACTTAGAACACAAGGTCTCTGCGTGTGGACCCCACTGAAACCGAACATTAATTTCCCATATTTTGCTGACGTGGCTGAATCGACGGTGGTGATGACGCCAAGAGGGCGAGGAGGTCAGGAATCTACACCGTTGGATATGAGAACTTACGGTTTTAATTTGTCTTTATTTAATCTCTGATATTCACAGAGCAATCCTTCCTAGTCCTACTCCTAGCTAATCAAAAAGAAGATAAGATAATCTTTAACAAGAATACATTAATAAAATAAATAAACAATTATTACTTTCTAAAGTAATAAATAAATAAACAAGTTGGACTTTGACCAAAAAAATTACAAGTTTTAAAAAGGAAGTTGGAGATATAAGAAATCACTGATAAATGTGACTAATTGAGTACATATATAGTTTTGATTTGATCTTGATTCTTGACCAATGTAACCCTTTCTGTTTGCTCTGTTATTACATGACTTGTTGTGTAAGTTCAGAAAAACAAAATCAACAATCTATTGTCACTAATCATTTCCTCACTCCATGACATTTGTCTTTAAACAATTCTCAAACTTTGAAACCCTCTGACCGAAGACACATACGATGAGCTTCGATCCATTTCGTGCAGGCAGATTCACCGTTTTCTACAATGCACTCATCTCTTAGCTTCTTTGTATCCGGACAAGCACAACATATCCTCTTCTTTGGCTTTGTTTCGGCGGCAGCCACATCTTTGCTTGGCTGGCTCAAGGAACACGCCCTCTCTTGTGCTTGTAAACCACTCATCCTGCAATCACATTCTCACAATGTTACGCCATGAAAATTCCAAAAAGACACGGTCAACAATAACCAAAGAGTAAACGAAACATTTAAACAAGGTAACATAGGTTAAGCTTATCAGGTACACGTGAAACATTAAATATTTGAAAAATCTAAGAAAATCCAATATACAGTAAAACACTAATCAACTGAAAAGCTCTTCTAACATAGCTTATTTTTGTTACTGGTTACACCAAGTAGTTTAAAACCTCACAGAACCTTGATTAACAACTAAACCAATTGAAATGGTCTCCTAAGTTAAAATCAAGTTACTCTGAAAATTAGTTAAAATCAAGTTACTCTGAAAATTGTTAATATCAACAATGCAATATCAAAAGTTAACTAACTTGGTTCAAGCAAGTAACTAAGCCAGATAAGGGTCGACAGCGGGATAAAGCTTCACGACTGCCTAATAAAGAATCAATCTTTGTCGGTGATTGATAGATTCAGTAATCCGGAGCATCGATAAATCAAATCAGGCAAAACCCTTTAAAGACATTGGTCGGAACTTAAAACCCAGAGTCTCAAATTACGAAATCTCAATACTCAGATGAATAAAAATTCAGAAACATATTTAACTAAAACTCTAATTCTATTAAACGAACGAACGAGCAAGCAGGCGAACAAACAATCATCGGGAGAAAAATGGAAGCCTTTTTTCTAAAATTCAATCGCACCGTCTATGAATATGATCTTAGAATTGGAGAAACAAAACAGATCAAGAAAAGAAGCTTCGGAGATTAATAAACAACTGACCTTTGATCGGCTTAAAGGAGGAGGAGTCGAGCAGCGGAGAACCAGAGAGAATCTTCGGGAGAAAAAGAAGAAATGAGAACTGTAATTAGAAGCTTTACCAGAAGTACAGTTAAAAATAATTTAACATACCCAATAATTTAATAGTTAATGGGCCCTACATGGGCTGGGCTATTCAAGCCAATATAGTTTTTTTTTTCCACAAAAGATAACATGAGTCTACTAATTTTATTGACAATCAAAGAAAGAATCAACAAGGGATTGATTCGTGAGTATTTTACAAGTGGTGTAAAGTTTTCCACAGCCTAAATAATATAATATTTAAATCACAATTTTTTTCCAATGATGATTTTTTCCAATGATGGTTTTTCAAAAAAAACCTCAACTTTGCACGAATTGACAAAAGAAACATGAACTTTTGGGCTGACCAAAAAAATACCAAACTTTCATTGACTTTAGAATTAATTAACAATGTTTTCGCTGACTTGCCAATTTAGCACGCCCTCAACAAATTTAACAGAAATATTTGACATCGTTTATTGTTGGCGTTTAGTGAAACGACGTCGTTTTACATGATATGAAATTAAAAATATGTAGACCCCTCGATTCGAACCCAGGTTGGTTGGTCAAATGGCAAG
>NC_027753.1:7362246-7382513 GCF_000695525.1 Brassica oleracea var. oleracea
TTTTTAAAAAATAAAAACTCTTCCAAAATTTTCTAAAAACTTAAAAATATTTTTAAAATTCCAAAAAATTTAAAAATAAAGAATTTTTTTATAAAATTAATTTTGAAATTAAAATAGAAAATAAAATTTTATTTTTTCTTTTCAAAAAAACACGAACTTTTCACGAATTGAAAAGAAAAATAAAATTTTATTTTCTATTTTATTTTCAAAATTAATTTTATAAAAAAATTCTTTATTTTTTCAATTTTTTGGAATTTTAAAGATCTTTTTAAGTTTTTAGAAAATTTTGGAAGAGTTTTTATTTTTTAAAAAGAAAAATAAAATTTTATTTTTAATTTTAATTTCTAAATTAATTTTATAAAAATCTTCTTTATTTTTTTAATTTTTTTGGAATTTTAAAGATCTTATTAAGTTTTTAGAGAATTTTTATAATTTAATATGTACCAAATAAAAGTAAACATGTTAGTAAGTACATTGAAAGTGCCAGTAGCCCAGTGGTAAAATACCTTGTCATTTGACCAACCAACCTGGGTTCAAATCCAGGGATCTACATATTTTTAATTTCAAATCATGTAAAACGACGTCGTTTCATCTCATTTGAAAACGACGTCGTTTCACTGAACGCCAACAATAAACGACGTCAAATATTTCTGTTAAATTTGTTGACGGCGTGCTAAATTGGCAAGTCAGCGAAAACATTGTTAATTAATTCTAAAGTCAATGAAAGTTTGGTGTTTTTTTGGTCAGTCTAAAAGTTTATGTTTCTTTTGGCAATTCGTGCAAAGTTGGGGTTTTTTTGGTCGAATTCTCAATTTTTTTTCTTTTCTATGGCTGCTCGAAATTAAAATTGCTGAAACACTTATATTTGGGTTTAGAAAATTTATATGTATATCACTAAAAAGTTTCAAATCTAAAACTGAAATCTTACTGCAAAAATATTTATAGTCACTTCAAAACATATATATAATAGAAACTCTATAAATTAATACATAATGAATTAATAAAATAAATTTATTAATAACTTTTGTCGATTCTAGGTTAAATAAATTTAACATATGACGCAAATTGATAAAATAATAAGATAATAATTTTAGAAGATTACATATGTATATAATCCCATTATAATCATAAATTAATTCATTATATATGTAGTTTATATAAAGATAATAATATATTGTATTGTTTGTTTTATATTTACAATGAAATATATTTCTATTTTTCTTAAGATTTCATAATATATGGATGATAATTAATAAAATTACATATCAAACATATTTTAATTATAGGTTACATATTTCATAAACTTTAAACAATAAAAATTATTAAAGTTAAATTCATAAAAAATGAATATATAAACAGTGAAATCAAATATTTTTCTTGTTTCATAAAAACACATATTCTAAGATATATAAATCTAGAAAATGATCTTTATAAATTAATAATATATTAAAAATTTGTTTGAAATACACTAACTTATATACTATTCTCAAAAATACACTTAATAAAAATACTCTAATATTTGAGTTTACAGTTTAATGATTATTTTTAGTATTTATGGGGTAAGGTTAGATTTATAAAATTTTATAAATAATTTTAAACATCTATAAATGATTTAGGAGATTTAATTTTATCCTTTTCATAATAAATTTAAAGTATTTATGAAAATAATTAGAGAAATTGCCTAAGATAACTTTTTTAAGTTTTTGTCACAAAAATAGCTAGCAATGAGAAAAATGACTAAAAGAAATTTTACTAGAAGGTAAAAGTATATTTTTACCCTAGGGTTAACTAATCTAGATTTAATGTTTAGAGTTAAGGGGTGGAGATTTTTTAGAAGGTTTGTTCAAAAAAAAAAAGATGGGGTTTTAGGGATAAGATTTCAAATTTTAAAAAATAAAAAATAAATATTAAAAATTTCAAAATACAAAGAGACTATTTTGTTCATTTTCTTTTTTTATAACTATTTTTGTGACAAAAAATTAAAATAGCTATTTGAGAGAATTGTCCAAATAATTATCATTTAAATATAAATTTGAAAAATGATATAAAATTAGATTTAAAATTAGAATTTCCTTAAAATATTACAGTTTCAATAATATTAATTTATAGAGTTTTTACCGTGGTTTTAATTCTAGGTCACTGAATATAAAGCGGTTCATTCAAATCAAATCAGACCCAAAATCATATGATCCTACTGAATTCAATTACATTATTAGTGGCTGAAAATGGGCTACACCGGACCCATAACCATATATTTACGTTTTTTACAAATTGACAGGAGGATAATAAGATAGAATGTAATTTTCAGCTTTTTCATTATTAATTAATCAAAAATCAGAATCTCAGATTCTCTTTTCACAATGAGTTTGGATTTGATTCAGCAAAATATAGAGGATCTACATAGCAATAATTAAAGACCAAACAAAATAAAATCCTTGATCTTCTGAAGATGTGAATCCAAACTATTTATTGTTTGATCTGATATGATCTGATCTTGTCTGAATTCCGACAGATGCTTTCAGTTTCTCTCTTACCAAATCTGAAGATTGAAAGGTTCTTGCTTAGCCCACAAGTTACAACAAGAATCAAAAACATCAATCAATTAATCATACTTTTCTCTCCATGAATAAACAAGAAAGAAAACCCAAGAGATCCCTAAAGCTATATCTCCAAGAGCTTGCTTAGGCCATTCATAAGCAAGATCCTCAATCTTCCACTCAAACAAAACCCTCCAAGAAGCCATCAACACGTAGAGAATCACAGACCCTCCAGCGAAGAAGCTATGAAACTCTCTGTCTTTAACGAAAGATACCATGAACAGTATCAAACCAATCGCAAAGAGAAGCAAACCGGAGAAAGACTGAGAAATCTGAATGAGTAGCTCATCGTGCGGCGTTGATCCTTTGAGTTTGCTAGCGATCTCACTTCCTGGTCCGAAGATGGAAGCTTTCTCTGTGTAGAACATCATTAGAGTTCCACTTGTCAGAGCGATGACTGAATGGAGTATACAGATTACACGAAAGAGAGATGGGTTCATTGAAGCTGATGTAGTCATGGAGAAGAAGATGAATGAATGAAAGGAGAGAGGTATGGACTATGGCTTTTGGGAGGAGAGATGATCTGATTTGGAGATTTGGACTTTGATAGATTCCATGATTTTGATTTCTTTAATCTTATATATATAAACTCTTTACTATTTAAATATAATTTATAAGTTTCTTGGGTTGATGTGGGTCACTCTTTGGACAATTTCGTTTCTTTTTCTTCTAGAAAAGCTAGACAATTCCTAAGTAAGTCTTGATTATGATTTAAATTATTAAAATGTGTAATTAATTATTTTCTTTTTTTTAACACTGATTAAATTAACTTTCAAAGAGACCATGAAGGTTCTAACAACAGAACATACCATAGAAGCCAGACTAGGTGATCACCCAAGAAAAACAAATTACTGAAAAAAAATATAAGACACTGAGCTCTAGATAGGATAGATGTCAATACACTTCCGAGCCTAAGTAAAAATAAAGAGAGAGGAAGCCTTGTTCCTGCAAGTCAAGTCCGAGCTTCACGCTCTATGCTACGGGGTCCGCCTGCTGCTATATAGGAGTGATAGCGATGATCGTTAGTAACACTCTTCGCTACCTCCTGAGCCACAATATTCTTCTCTTGCACACAATGATAGAAGCTCAAATCTTGTAAGTGACGGAGTCTTGCATAAATTACATACATAAGGTGCTGATGTTGAGAAAAACCAGAAGGGTTTAGGAACATTTCCCTACCCAAAGTACAAGTCGATTCAAAAAGAATATTCTGCTGGCGGGTGTTGATCATATTCATATCACTTACAGCCCAGTGCATGGCCATAAGCTTAGCTTCTCTTTTTGTCTCTACGTTGGAGAAAGACCGTCGACTACGGTCCAGTTTCCTTTGTCGTCACGTAAGATCCAAGCAACTCCACAGTTAGTTTGAGCATCTAACCAAGAAACACCAATGTTGCATTTTAGGTATCCATGAGGGGGGGGTTTGACCATGCCATGGTGCTTACTGGACCGTTTTCTAATTGTTGTACCTCATCTGTCTGAGCCGTATTAAGTTCAAACCAAACCGCCGCTTCTGCTCTAGCTTTACTGAGGACTGTAGCAGAGGAGTATTGTGTTTTCTCAAAGGCCAAACCATTCCTCGCCTTCCATATATGCCAGAGGATCCAAAAAAAAGAGATTGTGTCGCTATCTTTTGGAGATTTCCTGCTCAGTTCCAAAAGATGATACACATTGAGGAACACAGAGTTCTAAGAAAAACCTGCTACCGGGAGTTTGATCGAAGACCTTTTCCAAGTGTCCTTCGCCATAGGGCAAGAGAAAAGTAAATGGCAGATCGTCTCAATACCTCCATTGCACACTGTACAAGTAGGATCTACCAGAATACCTCTACTATGAAGTCTTTCCATGACCGCCAGAGCCCCAGAGAGAGCTTTCCAAAGAAAATGCTTGATTTTTGCAGGAGCACGGATCTTCCACATAGACTTCCAAAGATATTTCTCCAGGGGTGGAAGAGAAGGGATAGAACTACCATCTTCCTCAGGTAGGGAGTCTACAAATCTGTACCCACTTCGTGATGTGTAGATTCCATCTTTCGTGAAACCCCACTTATACCCATCTTCCTGCATCCTGTTTGGTCTCAAGCGAAGGATGATCTCAGTATCATGATTTGTAAATGTTCTTCTTACAAGAGTTGCATCCCAGGCAGGTGAATTAGGGAGCAGCAAGTCTGAAATTGTCAGCGTTAGATCAATGACACTGTCCTGTCTGTAGTTAGGAGTCCTCGGTATTGGGTCTATGATCCAATTGACAGACCACACATTAGAGCTCCCACCATTGCCAATGTCTCTAACCAAACCTTTGCTCAGCAGATCTCTACCATGTAAAATGCTTCTCCACGCATATGAGGGCCTAGAGCCTAGACCGCTCTGCAAGAAATCATTGTTTGCAAAATACCTACTTTTGAGAACTCGAGCCACCAGAGAGTTAGGATTACTCATGATCCTCCACGCTTGCTTTGCCAAAAGAGATTGATTGAATTTGGTGATGTCATGGAAACCCAAACCTCCTTATCTCTTTTGCTTACATAGTTTCTTCCACGCCACCCAAGGTATTTTCCTTTTACCATTACCTCAACCCCACCAGAAGTCTGTCATGGCGCTAGTGATCTTAGTATACACATCTTCAGGGAGTTTAAAGATGGACATTGCGTATACAGGAAGCGACATGGCGATGGATTTGAGTAGGACCTCTTTCCCGCCAAGAGATAGTGATTTTGCAAACCATCCATGGAGTCGAGCTTGCAGTTTCTCTCTTATAAAACTCAGAAGATCTCTTTTCGAGCCTTTGAAACACTCCGGAAGTCCCAAGTAAGTACCTTCTCCACCTTCCGTTGTGATGCTCAAGATTTGCTTGACTTGATCTTTCAGCGTGTTGGGAACCTGAGCTCCAAAGATAATAGAAGATTTTTGAAAATTAATCCTGTGGCCCGACGTTTCTCCATAGGCTTTGAGACATTCAACTACTTCTTTGCTTTCAAGTTCGTTTGCTTTACACATAAGTAAACTGTCATCTGCAAAGAGCATATGATGAACCCTTGGCCCAGAGGATGACATTCCAATTCCAGTGAGGAGACCACTTGCTTCAGAGTGATTAAGCTTGCTCACCAAAGCTTCAGCACAGAGTATAAAGAGAAAAAGAGACAATGGATCACCTTGTCTTAGCCCACGCTCCGGTTTAATAAAGACATGGGCCTTACCGTTGAGCAAAATGGAGTAAGAGACAGTTTTGATACACGCCATGACCCATCGAATCCAAATCTGAGCAAACCCCATCTTCTCTAGCAACTCCTCTAAGAAACACCACTCTACTCTATCATAAGCCTTGGACATGTAGTCTTGATCGCCATAAAGTCCTTGGAGATCGCAGCGTTAGTCCTCAGTCCGTGTACTAACTCATGAGCAATCACAATGTTAGCTGAGATGAGGCGACCTTGGACGAAAGCACCTTGAGTGTCAGAGATAATGCACGGGAGAATGCATTTCAAACGATCGCAGAGTATCTTCGAAATGATCTTGTACTGCACTGAGCACAAACTGATTGGTCTCATATCACCCATCCGTGTTGAATTTGAGATCTTAGGAAGTAGGCTCAACTGCATGTGGTTCCAACTTGTAGGGATGATCGAGCTCTTAAAAAAGCCTTGTATCTCTTCGATCAATTGTGTACCAACTACGTGTCAGTACCGTTGATAGAAGATACCAGAAAACTCATCTTCTCCAGGAGAACTATTACCACAAATTGAAAGGGCGGTTATGTGTATCTCCTATGTTGTTATCTCTTTACGCAAAGCTTCGTTCATCTCAGAAGTGATGCGTTCAGAGAAACCTGTGAATAAGCTTTCCAGATCATGAGGGTTTGAGCTCATGAATAAGTCACGGTAGAACTCCGTCGCTACATGACCTTTAGCGCCTTCCGAATAGTCTCAGTTCCATTGTCGTCTATCAGCATCAGTACCCTATTCTTGGCTTTCCTTCCTTTCACACAGTTGTGGAAGTAAGCTGTGTTACGATCACTTTCACGCAACCACTGCTCCCTGCATTTTTGGCGCCAAAAAAGTTCCTCTTCTCTGTAAGCTTTACCAAGCTCAATTTTTATGTTCTTCAGAAGAGCATCATCAGAGTAAGGTTTGCTGATCTCTTTCTCCAAATCCACTTGCAGCTGTTGTGTATTGATTCTGGCATTACTTGTTGAGCGTTTCTTCCATTTAGATAGTTCTCTCCTACAATTTTCAATCCTCTCCATAATGCTTACTCGTCTTCCCGACATCTCTTTGCACCAACCTTTTCTCACTGCTCCCTCGACTCCTTGTTTACCCACCATGCGGCTGTCAAAATAGAATCTCCCTCGGTATGCAGCTTCACTCTCCAGCGCAAAGCCTACCCTCAGGGGTCTATGGTCAGAGCCATACATGGCCATATACTCAACATGGGACCTTGGGAACATACGGTACCATTCATCATTTCCAAAGCAACGGTCTAGCCTGCATTGCACCCAAGTATTGTCTCTCTTTTCAGCCCAAGAAAGCGGATTCCCAGAGCTCTTCATATCTCTGATCTTGTAGTTGTCAACTAAGTTACGAAAGTCCCAAAATGTGGAGTCATTACGCACCACCCCTCCAAGTTTCTCCTCATTACTTAGGAGCTCATTAAAATCACCCACCAGCATCCACGGGTCGTCTCTGCCCATTCCTATATCACTTAAGCGTTCCTAAACAGTCAGTCGTCTCTTTTTCACTGAGTCTCCGTAGACACACGTCAATTTTTAATTATTTTTTATGATAGTAAGAAAAGATAGGATTGCAATTTTATATTATTCTTTTCCTGAAATTTGAGGTGGAGAAATAACTGAAAGATTCTTGGCAAAAAAACAAAATAAAAATAATTGAAGAAATAAATATAGATGGGGTCCAAGAACGCATCGGCATGGACTCGGCTCTTGGAGTTATATGATACTCCATAACTTTTTGTTCTAATTAATAGATTTTTAAAATTTTCACATATAATAAAATAAAATTTAATTGTAAATACTTATTTTTGTGATTACTAATTTCTGTAATTTTAAACTAATAGTAATTAAATACTTACTATTTTGAAGTTTACTAGTTATCAACATATCATTAGTTAATAAATTAATTAATTTTTCAAAAAGATATTTCTTTTAAAAAAATTAAAACATTTTTATGTTTATTATTCAAAGAGATTATTGATGCAGAGTTTGGACTTGCACTTTTTGTAATATCTTTTCTTTTATTGAAAGATATTTTTGTGCAATAACATACATTAAAGATAGGGGATGGGATTCTAATGGATCAACCAAGGGGTGCCTAGTAGGATGTCGACCAATGGGAAAGCTACAAAATATCTAACTGAATCTGCCTTTCTTTATATGAATCTGAATTATTTTTTCTTTGGCTTTGTGAAAACATCGGCTATAATAAAAACAAAAAGGTATCCAAACGTATTTTTTAGACATGGTTGAAGGGAAGTAATTAATTATTTTAAATAAAGCAGGTAAAATGTTTGCATAAATAGCGCATTAAAGATTATCGGTTACAGAATTAAAGTTTGATCAATGCCAAGTGGAAAAGACTCCATGAGTACTACAATGACCCCACTTCGACGAAAATATCCATAGCCGACACCAATAAAAAAATGTCCACCGGTTTAATTTCGGTTTAATCTTCTACCGGTCTTAATTTCGGTTCAGTGTTCTAACACTCTCCTACATCAGAGGAACACAAAACTACTTCAACTAACATAAAAAGAAAATGGCCAAAGACTTGTCAGTTAATTTAGTTAAGACTGCAAAATTTCAAACTATACTTCAACTGTAATAATAAAAATAATTAATTTCAATAAAAATATAAAATCTTACAAACTAAAAATCTCTATCTCATGTTTCTTCCACCGGTTGAAACTTTCCGGTGACGCCTTTTTCCACGCTGTCCCGGAATCTTCTTCCCCGTGGTGGCTCTACTACCGCCAGCTTTACCACGTGGCAAAGGCAGTGGCTCAGGAAGAACCCTAGAAGAAGAAGAAGCTCGAGGAGGTTTCATGTTCATCAAAACGTCTCTATGATAAACCTGTCATCATCAAGAACACGCTAAGTCTCACCTTTTTCAGACAAAACAAACCAACTCTCTGTCTCTTTGTCTTTTACCTGTTTTACAAAGTTGCGTCTTTCACAGTCGAGGAACATATTGATACTCCAATCCACTTTCTCTCTTATCTTGTCTCTCGCAATCGCAAAACTTAATTGATCTCTTGAGGTAAACCGGTCTACTTCATTGAACCAAACACACGTGAAGAGGTTTGTGATCGGTATGTGTTCTCTTATGATTGTACAACCTTCAGGAACATCTGCAAAACCATTCAAAAACATTCAACTAACACTTTCTACAATCTTCATATGCTTAAAACCCATTACCACTTGTTATTGGAAGCTTAGCATCAGTATAAGGTGTCAGGCCTTCCTTCTTGTAGAACTCTACTTGGTAATCAATTGATGCGTTGTCGTATTTTCTCGCGGCTTTGTTTGCCTCAGCCTCCACAAACACATCAAAACGTCTGTAATGTCTCGACATTGCGATACTAGAGTTCGTTCTCCACAAGAACCTGAACATTTGAGAAGACAGATAAAGCTTTTAGCTGCTTTGGCCTGAACAAGCAATTTTAAATCATTCTACTACTTTTCAAATTTACCTTTGAATGACAATTTTCATAAATACCATAAATTTGTGATGAAAAAAAAAACTAACCATCCTAAATCGTTTACAAATGTTTAAAAATTATATATATAAATTTATAAACCCAACCCCACCCTCTAGATACTAAATTCTAAACAATAATCATAAAACGTTAAACCCAAATGTTAGAGAATTGAATATATGAAAAGTGGTATCTACTTTGTGGTATTTTAAGTAATTTCTCCAAAAAAAAAATCACTCTACTTACCTTTCAAGTATTTGGTATGGATCTACAACAAGCTGGAGCTTCGCATCAAGCCATATAGAGTACCTGATATTTGGGAATAATCTATGCAACAGAAGCTTCGGAATCTGTAAAAAAAATGCGTTAACGTATTACACAAGGAAACATACAAATCTTTGGCTAATCTATTCTCAAATCTTTCTCTAACCTTTCCATTGCGTCTTGCATCGGTGTAAGGAACGTTATGGACAACAATGATCCTCCACAACCCTACTCTCTTGTTATCATCTGAGTAACTCGAAGTGTTCTTAAGATATGAATGTGTTTCTTCGTCAATGAACATGTAAAAAGGGATGTTGTTCCTTGCCATTTCACTGATGTTCACCGGTTCTTGAATTATATCGTACTTTCCTGATAAATAAAAGATCAAATCTCCAAAATAGCACATTTCTAATTTTATATCACAAAAATAGCATCCAAAAACTAAAATGACCAAAATAGCATATTTCTAAGTTTATCCCTTGAACATTTAAATTTTTTTATTTTTCAAAATTTGAAATCTTATCCCCAAAACCTCATTTCTCAACTCTAAACCCTAAACCCTAAACTCTAAACCCTAAACCCTAAATCCTAAACCCCACCCTTTAACTCTAAACCCTAAGTTTGTGACTTTTGATAAAACATTAAGTGCTATTTTTATGACTTTTGACCTTGAGTGCTAGTTTGAGAACATAAACTTGATTTGGTGTTATTTTTGTCTTTTTCTCTAAATAAAAAGCAAGAAAAATTGATACTTTGCTCTTAAAAATATTATTTATAAATCGAATACCCCCGGAAATCCAATTACCCCAATATTTTTAACCGAAATATTTAAAATTATCTGAATTATCCGATATTTTTATCCGAACAATCCGGATTACCCGATATTTAAACTGAAACACCCGAATTATTTGATGTTTTCACCTATATTATCTGAAATGACCTGAAAACCCAGAACCGAACTAGAACCGAATTGTATGAGAATTTTTTTTTGGACATTAGTCATTTCCCAACTTTGCTACCCAAACCGAAACTCAAATAGCCGAACTAAATTTTGTAAATACCCGAATTGATCCTAAATTTCTAGAACCGAAAAACCAAAAACCGAAATTCCCAACGAAAGCCGAGGCCTAGTCTAAACTATATGTGTTTACCAAATATAGCTGAAGCAACAATCACATCATGGAACTGGTCCAGCTCAGGAAGGATATCTTCATCAATTTCAAATCCGGTTTGATGTACCGGTTTTGTCCCTTTGACAAACCTGCAGCAAAAAAAAACAGGGATAAGAAAAGTAAAGCTTGATGACTGGAGAAGAACATGGAGTCAAGCCCATGAAGCTTACCCGCAGTGCACTGTCATGGACTCTTTTATGTCAAAGGAGTTAGTCCTATCTTCAAGAGAAGGATAACCTCCAAACTCAGAGCCTCCTTGACCTTCTTCTTCACGCTTTACAGGACTCTCCTCATGGACATATGTCAAATTCTTGAGCACGGGAGATTCAAATGGATGCTTTGGCATATGAGCTAAGGCCTCTTCTGGAGATAGATAGCATACAGGACACGCTGAACATAATTACAAGAGCAAAAGGGTAAATGCAAGTTCCTGTAGAAGCATAGCAGAGAGAGACAAAAAAAGGCTTACGGCGTGGTCCAGGCCTTCTGAGTCCAGGTGGAGGAGGAGGAGGAAATGAAAAACTATCGCATGGATGGTGGTGGGATGGAGGAGGATGGATGATGTCTACATCACTTCCTCTAATGCCATCATCATTAGAGTTTTCAGTATAGAAAGAACTCAACTCTCTACTTAATGGTGTTTGGTTGCTAACAAAATCCATCGTCTCAATACTCTGGTGAATGATTGGACTATTACTCTCTGTTGTAATCACAATGCAAACATTAGCCATTATGAGACTCCAATATCTAAATCAAAGCCCCATTGAAGAATAAAATAAATAAATATTACCTTTGTTGATAGTGTAGGAACCCAAGATGAAGACAACAAAAGCAAGGCTGAGAAGGAGCAGCATTGCGAAACGTCTGCGTCCTAAGTACCAGCAGCATAAGAAGGAGAGAGATCTCTCCTTCTCTTTAGAATTTGAAGTGAGCATTGTTGCAGCATTATCTCTTAAACCCTTTAGATAGAAGAACTCTCATTTCGAAAAAGAACCAAACTTTTTTTTTTCTCACAAACTGCAAAAGACATTATAAAGAAACCTTTGTTGTTATTACCAAAACAGGGTTCGACAAAGACTTGCATTTGCAACCGTAAAGGAACAAACTTTAATCACATTTCGATTCAATTGAAAGTGCCCATCAGATCACTGAGCCCACAAAATCAAAGAGATACCTTAACGGAATCGAGAAAAAGAGATTACCTTTTCGAATGAATGCTGCTTTGTTCTGCTAAATTCGTTTCTGGATTTTACGAAATTAATAAATAATTTTGGTGAATTGCGTCGCTAAATTTCACTGATCCCTTCGATCTGCGGAATACATTAAGTGCATATTTTGGATTTGCCAGCGATTCAGTGTATTTCCCTGATAATCCCGTAAATGTTTTTTTTTTCCAATATTAAAATCGTTTATACATGATGGTAAATTTGTATTGATAAATGATGGTAAATGTAAATTTTAACAATTAATTCAGTGGAGATGTTTTTGTTGAGCCTATAAACTTGATCGTTTATTATCCAAAAGAAACAAAAACGGTATGGTATGTCAATCTCCAAACATCCAAACATAGTCTCAAAGAGTAATTTTAATCACTAGAATTTATGTATTGCGGGTATGAAAAATTATTAATTAGCTTAATAACAACATTATGTCCCAAAACCCTAACTTAAGTTTATTTGAGAATATTTTTCTACATGCATCACAATTTTTTTTTCTTTCAAAAATCAAAGTCTTCCTTGAAATCTCCAAAATCACATTTTTTTTCCGTTTAAATAAAGAAAAGAAATTTATTACGTCTCTTTCTTTCAGTTGATTTTAAAAAGCATACACTATTATTGACCAAAAAAAAAAACCGACACTATTAAACTTTCATGATATCTATTGTTGTTTTACTTTTACATACGTTCAGCCAAAACTAATGTTAAACTTGGTTTACTACTACTCCATCTATTTCTACAAAATAATTTTTAAAAATAAAATGCTGTTTTAAAAGTATATTTTCTATGTTCTCTATGCATTTTTAGTTAATAATAGTAAATTGCAGAAAATTACAAAAATTATATATTGAATTTCCATTGGTTGAAAATTACAAATAATAGTTAATGATAAAATATCGTGTGTTTTAATCAAACTTAATATTTTCATTATGAGGTAAAACAGCAAAACATATAATCAAAACTTAATATTTTCATTAAGAGGTAAAACACCAAAACATACAAACAAAATGATTATGAAGATGATTGGACAGAGCTGTGGATGCTGTGCACAACTTCATTTCTTTCCAAAGCACCAAAACTAAAGTACGCAAGCTGTTATTTAATTTTTGAAACCTACAACTTTTTTTTTTTTTTTGTGAAATTGAAACCTGCAACCATAATGAATTCACTCTACAATATACGACTTTGCACAACCATTTTCCTAGAGCACTAGTTTAAGTGCTTTGAGAATTTTTTCTTTCTTTTGACAAATACTATCTTTTTTCTCTCTACTAATTATATAATGGTATATTTACAATATAGGCATATAAACTACTAGAATATTATAATTATTATGTAAAGATTATGTATAACATATAAATATAAATATAATTTTTACATTTAGTGATTAAATATCATATATGGAATATATATTTACACAATAACCTTTTATAGTTATACAATAATAGTTTATATTAATTTTATCAATTTAGTTTTAATTTTGAATCACAACTTAATATCTAGTCAGCTGCATATAACAACTGTTTAAAAAAAAATCATAATCGAATTTTGATAATTATATTAAAAAATCTATAATTTAAACTATATATTAAAAAATCTTAATCTACAATTCAAAACCTACAGCTTAGATTCTACAACAAAAAAATCTAAAACTACAGCACAAAATCCTACAGCTTACATTCCACAGTAAAATATAAAGCTACAACAGTAACCAATCAGACCCGTTGTATCAACATGTCACTGGCTTACAGTGTGTGACAAATAGCTCCTTCGTCTTACGCAATAAAACATCACCTTCTTTCTATCAGCACCAACTCTTTTTGTCTTACAGACAGTTCTTCTGTACTAGAGATATCATATGTTCTTTCAGTAATAGTTGATAAACAGATAATAAACATCCGTCTACTTGGCAAAATAAGAAAATGCTTCGTCTAAAGACCCCAATAAGATCGCTTCCACTGTGTTGCTCTGACATGCGTCCGTGTTTCAAGTGAAAAAAGGTGTGAAGATAGCTCGGAGAAAATATGGGTTTCTCTAAAACGTCTTCTAATGTCTAAGTTAAACATCAATCGAGTGAGAGCGAAAGTTCAAAAAGTATATGTAGGGGTAAGATACGGGAACTACATTTATGGATCAGATTTTCTTCTGAATGTTTAGTAATATGTCGTGTGTTGGTTCATGAATCATTTTAGGGCTGTTTTTCAAACAATTTGATTTGATTTTCTTAAATGTGAGTAAAAACAGTTTTTTATCTATAAAAAGTTTCAAACATTTTTTGTTTCTAATCAGTGTTTTTAAAACCGGACCGGCTAGCAAACCGGAAATGTTTTGGGTCATGGTCATTGTTGTTCGACCGGGTTTGAACCGGGTTCGATCAGGTCTACTTAGATTAAATTAAATTTAATGATATTTTATAAATAATATGCATATTCTTCAAAAAAAAAAGATCAAATTAAAGAAAATGTTTAAATATCCATAATGCGTAGAAAAACTGAAAAATAACAATTAAAATCTAAAATCAATATGAAAATCACATTTAATCTTTTTTCGTAGATCTCATCACTCAAAATTTTCATCACCTTTAAAAAAAAATTATATACACATTAGGTAAAAAATATATTTTGAAATACAAATTTCACAAACGTAAATGTTTCAATTATTTAAAGTCTTCAAAACAAGTGATCATAAAATAAAATTTAAACAAAGTGAGAAGTAGCCACAAACAATATGTTGACGTGAATATTAAACTTTGTGAATCTTGTAATTTATGAGTTGTAGAGACGACAAAAGAAAAAGACGAGAGACGAAAATAGAAAATCGCTAAAATAAAAATGAACCTTGCTTCCAGATATTTATTGATGATAGCAATATTTTAAATATAGAGTTAAAATAAAGATTGAAAAATAATATTATCTATTTTAAAGGAAAAAAAATAAAAAAATGGATTGGAATGGATTTAAATTTAAATATCATTATAGAGATAAAAATAATATTGGTTGGAGATGCTTTCATCTCTATTTTGTGAACGTTTCAATATTTTATGTTCTGTTTTGAACTTGAACAAAACAAAAACTCTGTTTTCCCGTTTATGAAATCTTTTTAACCAACTTTGGTAAATAAGATTTAACTTTCATTAAAGTTCTGACAACTTTTTGATGTAGAAGTATTCTGTTATGTTCTTCGGTTTTTTATTTTTTACAAGCTGAAGCAGTAACTTAAACGTTGAGCGTTATGGATGGGAATTCTTGGTCACTCTCGGCTGCCAGGTCTAATAATCATCTTCAACTGATCATCCTACTTGGATTGTCAATGATACAACCCAGAAAAGTTTCATATTGAAATTGACTGATAAGGTCTGGAGGTGTTACGTGAGGAGGAAGAGGAAGGAGATAGAGAAGGGATTAAGTGCTGGGAGTCTGAAAGATAAACAGAGTGCTGACGTGGAAGAGAAGTTGGAGGAAGTTTGAGAAGTTTGTTACGATTCTGTTATGGCCGTTGGGCCTATTAGCTTACTATAAATACTAGATTCTTGTACTGTAGTGGGTGGGCTTTTATCACATTGGTAAAAGGAGGATTGAGTGTAGAACTCTATTCTTTGGGCTCTACTACGGGGAGTGTCCGTAGAGAGAAGGTATACGGTACAAATACGATCTTTTATACGAGTAAAGCCTTATCATTTGGTGCGGTGAGCTCGTTCGAACATCGCGACGGTGAAACGATCGAAATGGCGGAGTTTCGACGGGAGGAAGCATTACAGAGGCTCGGGGAGATAGATGATACGGTGGCGAATCACGAAGAGCAGTTTGAGATCATCCGCGGAGGTTACGATCGCGTCGTTAAATCAAATTCGGTGATGGAGAGGCGACTTGACGAGCTCGTCATTCGATTTCAATCAGTAGGAGGCCGTATCACTTCGATCGAAGAGACGATGAAAGCAATCTTGCGCAACCTCGAGAAACGACCAATCGATTCTCCGATCATCGATTCTGCACAGCATCCGATCAACTATGATCCTCAGGTACATCCTTCTACCTCAGAACCTTACCGGATGGTACGAGATCTAGGTTATCAGCAATTAGATCAAGGAGTAGAAAGTCGAAGAGGTTTGTTTAAGAAAGTCGAGATGCCAGTGTTCAGTGGTGAGAATCCTTACGGATGGATTACGAGATCAGAAAGGTATTTCGCGTAACGAGATATGATCCAGAGGCTCGTTTGGAATTGGTATCTTTGTGTCTTGAAGACGATGCTCTGAGCTGGTTCAACTACGAAGTCGAGCATCGACCGTTTCATGATTGGGTCAAGTTCAAGAGGAGAATGCTAGCTCGTTTCGCAGATTCATTTGAGAAGACTCCGGGAAAGCCTTTTTTTGGGATTCAACAGACGGGTACTATTGCGGAATATGTCAGAGAATTTCAAGAATTGGCATCTCAAGTGCATGTAGCGGAAGAACAGAAGATTGATGTGTTTTTTAATGGATTGAAGAAAGAAATGAAAGAAGTGGTGAAAATGAAAGAGCCAAAGACCCTTCCGGATCATATTGAAGCTGTTATTAAGATGGAAGATAGTGAATTCTGCAGGTTGGTAGCAGCAAATAAACCTACCGAGAACAGAGTGATGAAACAGGGGGTCAACACCCAGTTCAGAACAGTTCAGACGACGGTTAATCAGCCTTGGAAGAGCAGACAGCCAAGTGTAGAGGCGGGTATTAAACCGGGAAATCAGAAACCACATGATAAGCCGCTATTTCCGTTGAAGCTATCTGATGAAGAGTATGAGTTTAAGAAGAAGAATGGGATATGTTTCAAATGCCCTGAGAAGTGGTCACAAACTCATCAATGCCGAAATAAACAACTTCAAGTCATGATTGTATATCAGGGTATGGAGTTGGAATTGAATGAGGAGGAATTCCAAGATGCTTCGAAACACTTGCAGGAGACCACAACAGAAGTAATTGAACTTTCGTTGCATTCGTTTATGGGGCGGTCTTCTCCTACAACAACGAAATTGGAGGTACGAATTGGGAAGTTAAAGGTGGTAGTGTTGATAGACAGTGGTGCGACGCACAATTTTATTTCACCGGCAACAGTTCAACGAGCACATCTCACATCTACAGTTTCAGATGACATGAAAGTAATGGTGGGAACGGGAATCACAGTGAGTGGGTCAGGAATTTGTAAAGCAGTGCAGCTACAACTTTAGACAGTGAGGGTCACTACAGACTTTGTGATTTTAGAGCCGGATTGTGCAGACATTATTCTGGGGGTGTAATGGCTGCGGACATTAGGGAAGTGTGAAGTGGATTGGGAACAACAAGAATTCTCTTTTACTACGAAGGAAGGCAGAGTCACTTTACATGGGGATCCGAATCTCCACAATCAGATGGGTCAGCTTCAGAAGGTGTTTGTTATGGGTCAGTGGAGTCATGAGGCGCAATTATTGAATGTGGATATGAACAACACGATTTCTATTCCTACACGCATTCAAGAGGTGTTGGAAAAGTTTGCTCAGGTATTCAGAGAACCAACGGCGTTACCGCCTCGTCGAGGATTCGAGCATTCTATCAGACTCTTGGAAGGGTCAGGAACAGTATCAGTGAGACCTTATAGATATCCGCACGCTCACATGGAAGCAATTGAGAAGATGGTTAAAGAGATGTTAGCTTCGGGCATAATCAGGAAGTGTAGAAGCCCTTTTGCAAGTCCAGTGTTGTTAGTAAAAAAAAAGACTGGAGAATGGAGGTTTTGCATTGATTACCGTGCATTGAACAAAGCAACAGTGGCCGATAAGTTTCATATACCAGTCATTGATCAATTACTAGATGAACTCAATGGAGCCAAAATATTCTCTAAACTAGATTTGAGATCGGGTTATCATCAAATACGGATGGAAGAAGCTGATATCGAGAAGACAACATTTAGAACACATGAAGGACATTATGAGTTCTTAGTGATGCCATTTGGCCTCACCAATGCCCCAGCTACCTTTCAAGCATTGATGAACGACATCTTTAAGCCGTTCCTCCGCAAGTTTGTGTTGGTTTTCTTCGATGATATATTGGTATACAGCAGATCAGACGAAGAGCACCGTGAGCACTTAACCCAAGTTTTACAGGTTCTCCAAGATAACAATTTGTTGGCAAATCGAAAGAAGTGCTTATTCGGTCAATCTCACGTGGATTATCTGGGACATATCATTTCTGCTGATGGTGTTGCTACAGACCCTGAGAAAACAAAATCAATGGAGTCATGGCCAATTCCAAAAACAGTCAAGGACCTTCGAGGATTTTTAGGCTTGACTGGATATTATAGAAAGTTCGTACGGAGCTATGGTGCTATTGCGCATCCACTAACATATCTTTTGAAGACTGACAGCTTCTGTTGGAACACGGTGACGCAGTCTGCTTTTGATCAATTGAAACGGGCTATGGTATCAGCACCAGTTTTAACCTTACCGAATTTTAAGGAAAAATTTTGTGTGGAAGCAGATGCTTCAGGGTTTGGATTGGGAGCAGTGTTGATGCAACAGCAAAAACCAATAGCCTATTTCAGTAAGGCCTTGTTAGAAAAGAAGCAGCAGAAACCTATTTACGAAAGAGAATTGATGGCAATAGTGATGGCAATTCAGAAGTGGAGGCATTATCTTTTGGGTCAAAAATTCGTGGTACACACAGACCAAAAGAGCCTGAAGATTTTACTGGATCAGAGATGAGTTTCGTTGGATTATCAGAAATGGCTTACCAAATTACTGGGGTATGATTTTGACATTGTGTACAAGGCAGGGATTGAGAACAAGGCAGCTGATGGGTTATCAAGAATTCAATGGACAGAACCTCAGAGTAATCAGCTTTGGTTGGGTGTAATCACAGTAACTTCAACGCTTCAGATGCAAGATGTGTTTCAGGAGGTTGATCAAGAAGAGACACTACAGGAGTTGGTGAAGAAAGTATTATTGGGCGAAGAAGTGAAACCGGGTTACACTGTAGTAGGGGGAAGATTGTTTTACAAACGCAGATTGGTTCTGTCTCGAAACTCAGCGTTTATTCCTTTAATTCTTAAAGAGTATCATGACAGTCTGGTGGGTGGACATTCGGGCACTTTGAAAACTATTAAAAGGATTCAGAGTCTATTTCACTGGACCAACATGAAGGCTGATATAAGGAAGTATGTTTCAGAATGCACGGTATGCCAGACACATAAATATTCAACGCTGAGCCCGGCTGGACTATTACAACCTATTCCTCCCCCATCTCAGATTTGGACAGAGCTTTCGATGGACTTTATTGAAGGATTACCTAAGTCTGAAGGCAAGAATGTGATCATGGTAGTGGTGGATAGATTGACAAAGTATAGCCACTTCCTAAGTTTGAAACATCCTTTCAATGCAACAACGGTAGCTGAGTTGTTTATCAGAGAAGTAGTGAGACTTCATGGCTTTCCGTCATCAATAATCTCCGACCGCGATCGCGTGTTCCTGAGTAAATTCTGGAAAGAATGTTTTCGACTGGCAGGGACAAAGCTAAAATTTAGTACAGCGTATCATCCTCAAAGTGATGGCCAAACTGAGGTCATCAATCGGTGCTTAGAAGCGTATTTGAGGTGTTTTACGTCTACTCATCCGAAGAAATGGCACAGTTATTTGTCATGGGCAGAGTATTGGTATAATACATCCTATCACACGTCTTTGGATGCGACACCATTCAAGTTGGTTTACGGCAGAGACCCTCCGGAGTTGCTTTGGTTTGAACATGGGTCTACAAGCAATTTTGAGTTGGAGCAGATGCTCAAAGACAGAGATGCTATGTTACTCGATGCGAAGGATCATTTGCTTAAAGCTCAAGCTAGGCTGAAAGATAATGCTGACAAACACCGACGTGAACTCGTTTTCACGGTGGGTTCTTTAGTATTTTTGAAGCTGAGGCCGTATAGGCAAACTTCATTAATGAAGAACTTCTGTCAAAAGCTTGCAGCAAAGTATTACGGTCCTTTTCCGGTAACTGAACACATTGGGGAAGTCGCATATCGTCTCCAGCTACCAGCGGAAAGTAAGATTCATCCTGTGTTCCATGTATCACAGTTAAAACCGGTTTTAGGGATGGGTCACACAGTTTCAACACTTCCGACGTTAGTAGCAGAATCGGAGGACATGATTATTCATCCGGAACACTTGGTGGAGACTCGTTATGATGAAGATGGTCATTTGGAAACGTTGGTTCATTGGAAAGGACTTCCACAGCACGAGCGTTCTTGGATGCGTGTGCGTGATATTGCTCGTGAGTTTCCTTCCTTTGAGCTTGAGGACAAGCTCAGACTT
>NC_027753.1:7382582-7388967 GCF_000695525.1 Brassica oleracea var. oleracea
AAAATAGAAAATCGCTAAAATAAAAATGAACCTTGCTTCCAGATATTTATTGATGATAGCAATATTTTAAATATAGAGTTAAAATAAAGATTGAAAAATAATATTATCTATTTTAAAGGAAAAAAAATAAAAAAATGGATTGGAATGGATTTAAATTTAAATATCATTATAGAGATAAAAATAATATTGGTTGGAGATGCTTTCATCTCTATTTTGTGAACGTTTCAATATTTTATGTTCTGTTTTGAACTTGAACAAAACAAAAACTCTGTTTTCCCGTTTATGAAATCTTTTTAACCAACTTTGGTAAATAAGATTTAACTTTCATTAAAGTTCTGACAACTTTTTGATGTAGAAGTATTCTGTTATGTTCTTCGGTTTTTTATTTTTTACAAGCTGAAGCAGTAACTTAAACGTTGAGCGTTATGGATGGGAATTCTTGGTCACTCTCGGCTGCCAGGTCTAATAATCATCTTCAACTGATCATCCTACTTGGATTGTCAATGATACAACCCAGAAAAGTTTCATATTGAAATTGACTGATAAGGTCTGGAGGTGTTACGTGAGGAGGAAGAGGAAGGAGATAGAGAAGGGATTAAGTGCTGGGAGTTTGAAAGATAAACATAGTGCTGACGTGGAAGAGAAGTTGGAGGAAGTTTGAGAAGTTTGTTACAATTCTGTTATGGCCGTTGGGCCTATTAACTTACTATAAATACTAGATTCTTGTACTGTAGTGGGTGGGCTTTTATCACATTGGTAAAAGGAGGATTGAGTGTAGAACTCTATTCTTTGGGCTCTACTACGGAGAGTGTCCGTAGAGAGAAGGTATACGGTACAGATACGATCTTTTATACGAGTAAAGCCTTATCATTGACATGGGAGGCCATTCGGTATATTCCTCTCCATGCTACAACTACTTGGTTATACATTCTTAATAGAATCCGACTCTAGACCGTTTGGGGCCTTGACATTGATATAACCTGCCTCCTTTGTGGTACTGCAAATGAATCCGGGAACCACTTATTCTTTGACTGTCAATACTCTTCTGAAGTTTGGTCTCGTGTCTGCGCTAAACTCAATCATCATGCCCCCCTCCATGTTCATGGAATGCTACTCTTCTCAACCAGTCGTCCTTCCTCTGTTTCTAGCCGTTGACTCATCTCAGAGGCAAAAGTAGTATATGATCAAACCAAAAACTGATTGCCTGAAACTTTTTAACACGTCACAGTGTTAGTGGAAATAATGTAATTTTATTGATTTATCATGTAATAATATAAGTTAAAATAAACAAATTTTAAACAAATATATAAGTTAATCACTTATTAAATAACAAAAATATAGATTTTTTACCGGAAAATAACTCTTCTCTTCGTCTTTTTTCCTTTCCAATTTTTATTTTTCTAACTATTAAGAGATTGGGTGAGCAACACCAATAATATTATAAGAGTTATTCTTGGGTTTAACCTCTAGGTTCACCAACCAATAAGATTTCATTATTTCAAATTCGATATTTTTTAAAAAATGAAACAAGATATTGTCAAGTTATATTATGTTTTAAAGATAAAAAAGTAAAAAAAAAATAGTAGTTACAGAAAAAAAAATTAAAAAATATATATTTTTAACGTCGTCAGCAAAACAAGTAAACTCTAAATCCTAATCCCTAAACTCTACATCTTAAACTCTTGGATAAACCATAAATCCTTGGGTAAACCATAAACCCTAAATAAAAACACTAAACACTAAAACTCTAAACCCTAAACCCTAAATCATAAACCCTAAAACCATGAGTGTTTTAGTGTTTAGTGATTTTGATTTAGAGTTTAAGATTTATCCTATAGTTTAGGGTCTACCCAAAGGTTTAGAGTTTAGGATTTAAGGTTTACGGATTAGAATTTAGGGTTCAATGTTTTGCTGAAGACGTTAATTTTTTTTTTTTTTGGTAATTATTACTTCTTTTTTTTACCTTTTAATTTTTTTAAAATAATATAATTTGACAATATTTTATTTCTTTTTTTAAAAGATGTCGAATATGAAATAACACAATCCTATTGGTTGGTGAACTTCGAGGTTAGGGGGTGAACCCAAGAATAAGTCATATTATAATAAACCCGTTAAATTTATTCTAGATCCGACTTTGTTTAAGATTTTCAAGTTTATAGAAATTAAATCTTTTTCAAATCATATTCTTTTTCAAACTATATAATATAAAATAGTTTAAATATCTATTTTTAAAATTAAATTAATTATATTTATTTTCTACATTAAAGTAAAAATGAAGACAAATTAGAGCAAAAACAATTTAGTTTTATTATTTTTAAATAAAAATAAAGTAAGATATTGTAGATATTCTAACCATAATTGGAGGTAAAATATAAGCGTGACAGGCGCATTAATAAAACGTGTTGCCTTTTTAAATTAACCAAAACGAGAAAAGAATATCCATATGACAGACAACCAAGTAGAAGATTTTCATGTATATCTTCATAATTAAATGTTTGAATAATTACATGGAGGCGGGGTGGAGGACCGTACCAATCCACTGTAAACTAATCTGTTTCTTTCTTCTTTCTACCACTCATAAAGTTCCATGTGCAGCATAAAAAGAAGACATTGTCTTGTGAACTTCGAAATCGTCTTTTGTCACCTATAATGCCATTATAATTCAATTTCACTGTCCTTTCTTTTTCACCATTACCATACTTTTCTTTTTAAAAGATAAAAAGTTCTCTCGATCTTTTCACCCTCACATAGTCGCATTATTACGACTTCCATCTTTATTAAAGCTCACCATCTTCACTTCCCAAAAAGAAAAAGGAGAACAAAGATGACGACCATGCAAACACTCTGCTTCATCACTCTCTTCATAGCTATCTTCACCTCTCAAACCACTTCTGCTTACAGATTCAAATTCAACCACTTCGGTAACAGCACCGATCTCTTCTCATTTCATGGTGACGCAGAGTATGGTCACGACACCGACGGCACGACCCGGTCCGGTTCTCTCTCATTGACCAAAGACAAAACTCCTTTCTCTCATGGTCGAGCCATTCTCATCAACCCAATCATATTCAAACCTCCCAACAACGCTTCTTCTGTTTACCCTTTCAAGACCTCTTTCACTTTCTCCATCACTCCACACAACACAAACCCTGCTCCTGGTCACGGTTTCGCCTTCCTCGTCGTCCCAAGTAACCAACATGCCGGTTCCGGTTTAGGCTTCCTAAGTCTCGTGAACCGAACCAGTAACGGTAATCCAAGTAACCATCTCTTTGCTGTTGAATTCGATGTGTTTCAGGACAAGTCTTTTAAAGACATCAACGATAACCATGTCGGAATCGACATTAATTCGGTCGACTCGGTGACTTCGGTTAAATCCGGTTATTGGGTTATGACAAGAAACGGTTGGTTGTTCAAAGATTTGAAGTTGAATAGTGGAGATAAGTACACGGCTTGGATCGAGTACAACAACAATTTAAAAGTGATCTCGGTTACGATCGGGTTCGCGCATTTGAAGAAACCGAACCGACCTTTGATTGAAGCGAAGTACGATCTCTCTAATGTGCTGCTCGAGAAGATGTACGCCGGTTTTGCCGGTTCAATGGGCCGTGGTGTTGAGCGTCACGAGATCTGGGACTGGACTTTCCAGAATTAATAAACCGGATTTATTCGATTTGAGATCGGTTTAAATCGGTTTTGCTTGGTTTGTTTTTGTTTTGTTTTGATAGCTTCGGTTAGTGGCTCCCGCTAATAATTGAAGTGAATAAATGCTCAAGGTGTCGGTTTCTAAATTTCAAAAATGAATACAACATTCTACCTAATGGCTAATACCAAAGACTTGAAATACCAAAATCAAAATCAAAATCAAAATTTGTATTTCTTTTTGTATACAACCCACTTCGGTAGAACCTAAAAGAACGAACCCAATACGAATCCATTAATAATAAACCGGGTTTACTCGGTTCAAATCGCTTATCGTTTGGTTTGCTTATGTTTTGATAGCTTCTGTAAGTGTGGCTCCCGCTACTAGTTGAAGTGAATAAATGCTCAAGTTATCAAGTTTTCAGACTTCAAAAACAAAAAATACTACGACACTCTACCTAATACCAAAGACATTTTTGTTTTTGAAACACACCAAAGACTTAAAAAACCAAAAAAAAATCGAAAATTTAGTTTCTTGTTGTACTGATGTTAAGTGTATTATAATACAAACACACATGGGTAGAACTTAAAAGAAAAACCAATAAGAATAGGTTTTCTCGAAAAAGCCCCATTAAATACGTTAATGTGTTTGGAATTTCATCCAGTTAATTTAGAGTCGGTTTATACAACTTTAAAAAAGAAAAAAAAATCGGCTATTGGCTATAAAGAAGACATATCTTGAAGATAGATTCATAATAAAACATAAGTCGGTATAAGATAAGGAATTTCATAGTTTATCTTATTATTACAGAATACTTAAACTTTATACAAATTTCTAGTCTTTTCTCTTATAATCAAACATTTGATTCCTCAGTAACAATTTGTGGAGTCTGTGGAAAATTATAAAGCAAAGTCTATATACAACTATTTATTAGCCATGCAAGGACATCTTCAATTCTCTCCATTAATTTTTCTAACCTTATTCCATCGTTATTAATCAAAAATACATTACTCCATTTTCTAATTTCCAATGAAGTAAAAAATTTAATTATTCAAAAGAAATAACATATATATATATATATATATATATATATATATATATATTATGTTTATATTTATTTATTACTCTGATTTACTGTAAATAGAATATAATTAGAGTAAACTTAATCTTTATTTTATTTTCAAGCTGATCAAATGTAAATAAAAAATAGAGTAATACAATAAAAATATTCTTAATTTTTTTGACCGAACTCCATTTTATACTATAAATTTTATTTTGGAATAAAGTTCCTTAACCATATCCATTTTTTAATTTCTTAATCATATCTATTTTTCTTAAATTTTAAAATAAAGTAAAAAGTGAA
Source organism: Brassica oleracea var. oleracea (assembly GCF_000695525.1). Lineage (NCBI taxonomy): Eukaryota > Viridiplantae > Streptophyta > Magnoliopsida > Brassicales > Brassicaceae > Brassica > Brassica oleracea. The sequence goes on from NC_027753.1 coordinate 7,387,586, forward strand.
ATTATTTTTAAATGAAACAATTGTATGTATTTCAGTATTTCTCTGTATTTACTCCTTACTTTATTTTAGAATAAAAAGTAAAGTAGTTAAAGTAAAAATGTAAAGTAGTTAAACTAGAATTTAATTCTATTTTAAATTTTATTATATTTTGGTTTATCAAAAGGAGCAAAGAATATGCCCATATGACAACAAATTAGAAGATCTCCATAATTTTAACTTGGAATCATTACGTGTGGTGGAGGGTACACCAACTCAGTGTAAACTTGCGTGTTTTTTTAAAAAATAAATTGTGTGTTTTTTTGTTATAAAATAATAAAAAAATCTATTTTTATTCGTAACCTTATATAGGAGATTACACCGTCATAGATAAATGGAAAGATTACAAATCATAATCTCTTGGTTATGAGCCATCCACAATCTGGTTCATAACACTTCTCCTTGGATGCCATAACCATTTAGAGCTTGTAATGTATTTTAATGTTGCCTCATTAAAACCTTACCAGAAAAACCCAATTGAGACAAAACCATGGTGAAGGAAAAAAAGTACAACACATATTACTCCCCCTGATTTGGACATTACTGAAAGTCCCTGGGACCTCTCCAATTTTCTGCAATCTGTGGGTGATGAAGATCTTGGGCAGAATATGCTTCGTCTTCGAACATGATAGTTGGTTCTTCTTTACCATCGGCCATGCCACAATTTGATTGAACATATTGAGTCATCGACCTCAAATACACACACACAAAATCTTGGATGATGTTGTTGTGATATGTGTGTACCACCATGTGTAAAACATAACCTGTCTGAAAACAAATCAACAAAACTAGATAACTCCTCTTTGGGCTGGTTAGTATAAAATAAATCAAAATCAAAAGCTTCTTCATCGTCCTTCTTATGGACCAATCAGATCAGTGTCTAAAACAAGACTTATGCATCGTCCATCTCAGGACTAAATGGACTTCTTTATCGTCCACCTTTGGACTGAATGGATCAGTGTCCAAAACAAGTGATCTCACGTCCATGTACTAGATAATGGGTGAGACTGATCCATATTAAATCTCTTGAGTATCCTTTTATGTATATACTATTTGATGTACAAGGATTTCATTGTTAATGTACTCAAGCTGTAATCCCAAACAAAACTTTGTTTTCCAAGATCTTTCATCTCAAACTCTTTCTTGAGATATTCAACTGTTTGGAAAATTGTATCCAGAGGTTCCTAGGATATTCAGATCATATACTTTGATGATTATCAATATTGTTCTCGAGAACTTGCTTTACTTTCAGCTCAATACCCTCTAGTACTTTCATTATCCAGTGGACCATATAAATATGCAGTCATTACATCAATTTGCTGCAAGTCTAATTTTCTCTCTTATAA
>NC_027753.1:7389065-7389336 GCF_000695525.1 Brassica oleracea var. oleracea
TGCAACATCAGCTTTATATCTCACGATTTCTATTCCTCACAAGATCCATTTATATCCACTGGTTTTAACATCATATGGCGTCTTAATCATATGGCCAAATACGCATTTTTTCTTTAAACTATTTAAACCCACGTTTCCATTCAATCCAATCTGTTCTACGAATGCGCACTCTTATATTGACGTGGGTTCATGATCCTCGCTTATATTCATAAATTCAAGTGCTACTTTGTATGCAAATAAATCATCTTATGTCGACATTCCTTATTGGTTC
>NC_027753.1:7389681-7390058 GCF_000695525.1 Brassica oleracea var. oleracea
TAGGCTGCTCTTGCTCTTAGAGCTGGGTGAATATAAAGCATCACTGATTTCTAGATGCATACCCTTAGGCAATAATATATTAGCCTAGCCATAGTCTTCTTTCAGACTGGCGATATCTGGTTTAGTACTTATATTGGCGTTTTTCAGTGTACTCATATAGAAAAATCATTCATTCATTTAATCTAAGCAGAAAATGTAATAGAAATAAATTCAAGGAGATAAAAATCAGAGAAAGCATACAAACAAAACAATCACACAAGTTTGATGTCGAAATCATATTAGCAACTTGATTATTTTAGGCAATCATAAGTCTCATATTCCATAAGATCATCTTGATCATGTTCGATCTTTATAGACCAAGTGGGTTTCATGATTCT
>NC_027753.1:7390309-7390928 GCF_000695525.1 Brassica oleracea var. oleracea
TATTGGTATCAGGTAATAGGGTTAATCCAGGAGGTCTCAATTCACTGCTTCTCATCAATTATTTTGCCCAGCTAGCAATAGACTCATCCACGGAGTTATAGTCCTGGATTCTGGGATTCCTCCTATCAAATAGGGCCTTTGGTAATAACACCGTTCTTTGGTAATCATATCTCGATTTTTTAACCATGTCCAAAGGTCTAGAGGATTCTCTATAGTCAGATACTGATCTTTGGGACTCTTAATAAGATGATGACTAATAATTAATATTGCCATGTATCAATTTTTCTCATTGGCATTATTGCATTCTATGATACATTCACCAAGTCTTTTTGACTTTAGGATAATCTTTGTATCTACTGCCCACCGTAAATAATTATCTCTAGAGAGATTTAGGGCAACAAAATCCAGGTTGATTTTCGTTATCTCAAATCATATATCATTCAATATTTAGGTATAATTTTCATGCAGCCTTACTCTTAAAAACAATCAATTCGGATTTCAATCTTGTGAAGACAATGAAACTTTCAATCTTAAAGGCATTTAATCAATCAGTCAATTTCTAGCAAGTCTCAGCAATACTATTTCTATGTGCTCATAATATTATGGTTTATCAAGACTA
>NC_027753.1:7391218-7418932 GCF_000695525.1 Brassica oleracea var. oleracea
CAGATTACAAAACTATCAATCCTAGCAGATGATATTAAACCTCAAGAATCATGCAATCAGATCATTCGGATTTTAAACAAGTAAACCTCAATCAATCTATCAACCTATCAGATTATATAAGCAAAGCAAGCTATCAACCTATATGATTCAATCAATGTTTTAACAGGCTGGTCGGTTTAAACAATTTTAAATCAGATGAACAATTAACCAAGCATGATGAGAAAATAAATCTATCAATTTAACGGTCAAACAATTCTAGCAACATAGCATCAAATTCAATCAGATTTAAAACCTCAATGATCAAAACCGAAAACAGTTTTGATTTCAAAATATTCGATTAGGGTTTTAATATGTGATTTGATAATTATAGTATAATTAATTCTGATACTTATATTATTTAGGGATTATAGATATAAGGTTAGGGTTTATCGGATTTTAACTTGTAAAAACCGATTTGGGGGTTTAATCATGTATGAACATGATTTAGGGTTCGGGGTATCGAACTTTTAGAGCTTCAATTTACTCAATTAGGATTTTTGATCTATTACCCTATGGTTTTGATTCATAAAGATTAGGGTTTTAGGGTTTCATTCTTTATCAATCAATCCATGTTCGATTATGGGTTCTTAGGTTTTGAATTACCTTTTAACCTTAGATGATTGTTGAACCGGACCACCAAAGGAGTTGACCCGCGAGCTGGACACGAACGGGACGCGAGCTGGAATGGACCGAGTCGCTTCTATCGGGTCACAGACGTCCTTTGTTGCTTGATCGGGAACGCCTTGATCGTCGGACGCGAGCTGTCTGATGCTGTCGCGAACGAGGAAGAGGTCGCCTGCTGGAGCTGCTCTCGGGTCGCGAACGTCTGAGCTAGGATCAGGAACACCTTGGGCTGAAGCTGATCGGGGACGCGAGCTGGAACAGATGCGGGAACAAGAGACGCGATCGGGGTTTAGGGTTCGTCGGATCGCCGGCTAGGGTTAGGGTTTTAGGGTTTTTCGATTTGGGTATTAGATTAGGGATTTAGAGTTTCGTGCTGATAACGTGTTGTAAAAGTAATGAAAAAGTCTATCTTTATTCATAACATAGAGGTTCCTTATATAGGAGATTACACCGTCATAGATAAATGAAAAGATTACAAATCATAATCTCTTGGTTATGAGCCATCCACAATCTGGTTCATAACATTTTTAACTTTTTTTATTCTCTCCACCAGTTATAAAGTTCTATTTCCAGCAACTAAATTCAGTAGAGCTTTATTGAGAGAAAACGCGTGTGAAGGCAGTCCCGACGTCCAGCGGCGCGTCCGAGCGTGTGCAGACACCGGTAGCTCCTTTTGTTGTCATTTCTGTTTAGTCCTCTTACTGTGTGCTTCGATCTCTGGTCTCTCTCCGATATACTAGCGGATCTGCGCTAGGGTTCTGCTCCGGGAAAGGCTCTGCTCGTGGAGAGGTTTGAAAGGCGGCAACTCTTTTTTCTCTGGCTTCGTGGTGAGGATGTAGGACGGTGGTTCGCTGTGACAGTCAACTTTTGAGTTTAGGATTTGCTCCGGGATGTGGAGGCTCTTATAGCTCCGTCGTCACCGACTAAGCTTCTGGGGGTGGAGGCTTCCTCAGCTCTGCGTCGCCGGCTAAGACTTCGGGAAGGTGGAGGCTTTTACAGCTCCATCGTCTCCGGCTTTGACTCGGAGGGGTGAAGGCTTTCCTTGCCTTGCGTCTTCGGCTTTTGGTTCCCTAGATCTGTTTTAGGGTGTGGTTTTTATATTTGTTCATGCGGTCTCAGTTGGAATTCAGTAGATGAGTTCTCGTCGCAGGACGAGAGAAGCTCTCCGGTGGAAGATGGTTATGTTATGTGCGAAGTTTTTGCTCTGGTGTGTGTCCGAACGGTGGCGGATGAGATCTCGTACTGGCGATTGATTCTCTCCGAAAAAGAAAACACATGAGTTAAAGGCGGTTGCGGTGAAGATGGTGTGGAGTTCATGGGTTCCGGTGTGTTCCGGTGAATCGATGAATGATGACGGTTCGGGTGTGAATCCGGTGAAACGCCGTTGAGGTCGCCGGCGTTTGAAAAGATGAAGAGATTGAGTGACGCGTGTCCTCTGTGTTTGAGATCTAGACACGCGTGCTCGAAGGATGTCGAAGGGGTCGACGTTTGTGGCGGTAAAGAGCGTCTTTAGAAGGTTGGGCCTGGTCCATTTTATCTCCGCTTTTTTGTCCGTTGTATTTGGGCTGTTGGCTTTTGGTAATGTCGGTGTGGGTTTTGTATTTGAGTTTGTTTCTTGGGTTCAGCCTTATTAATAAAACTAGTTGGAAAAAAAAAAGTTCTATTTCCAGCATAAAAAGAAGACATGTCTTGTAAACTTCGAAAACAACTTTTGTCATCTAATGCCATTATAATTTAATTCATAATTCAGTTTCATTGTCCTTTGTTTTTCACCATTACCATTACTTTTCTTGTTGAACAATACTCTCTCTGCATACAAATAATTAATTTTTTAATTTTTCTAATTATATTAAAAATTGAATTATTAATACATTTTGTTTTAACTCTAAAACATAAATTAAAATCTAAAAATATGAGTAGTATAAATTTATTAAGAAACAAATAAAAGTAACAAAAGCTTATAAATTAAAATATCTATATATTAATATGTAATCCTAAATATTAATTTTTAAAATCCAAAGGGAGTAAAAAGTTTTCTCGAACTTGTCACCATCACATTATTACAACAACTTCCATCTTATAAAGTTCATCATCTTGACTTCACTTCTCGAAAAGAGAGCAAAGATCACCATGCAAACACCCTGCTTCATCACTCTCTTCATAGCTATCTCCATCTCTCAAGCCACTTCTGCTTACAGATTCCAATTCAAAAACTTCGGTATTAATGGCTCTGATCTCTTCTCGTTCCATGGAGACGCAGAGTATGGTCCCGACGCCGGTCGGATGAGCCGGTCGGGTGCTCTCGCTTTGACCCAATTCAGAATTCCTTTCTCTCATGGTCGAGCCATTTACATCAACCCAATCACCTTGAAGCCTCCCAACAACGCTTCTTCTGTTTACCCTTTCAAGACCTCTTTCACTTTCTCCATCACTCCTCACAACACAAACCCTACCCCTGGTCACGGTTTTGCCTTCCTCGTCGTCCCACGTAACCAAGACGACGCCGCTTCCGGTTTAGGCTACCTCAGTCTCGTGAACCGAACCAGTAACGGTAATCCAAATAACCATCTCTTTGCGGTTGAGTTTGATGTTTTTCAGGACAAGTCTCTTCACGACATCAACGATAACCATGTCGGAATCGACATTAATTCGGTCGACTCTGTGACTTCGGTTAAATCCGGTTATTGGGTTATGACAAGAAACGGTTGGTTGTTCAAGGATTTGAAGCTGAGCAGTGGAGATAAGTACACGGCTTGGGTCGAGTACAACAACAATTTAAAAGTGATCTCGGTTACGATCGGGCTCGCGCATTTGAGGAAACCGAACCGGCCTTTGATTGAAGCGAAATACGATCTCTCCAATGTTCTTCTCGAGAAAATGTATGCCGGTTTTGCCGGTTCAATGGGCCGTGGTGTCGAGACCCACGAGGTCTGGGACTGGACTTTCCAGAATTAGAAAACCGGGGTTATTTGATCAAAAAAAAAAGAAAACCGGGGTTATTTGATTTGAGATCGCTTTAAATCGGTTTTCGTTTGGTTTGCTTTTGATTTGATAGCTTGTAAGTGTGGCTCCCTCTAATAGTTGAAGCGAAATAAATGCTAAGTTATCGGTTTTCAGATTTCAAGAAAGAATACAACACTCTACCTAATAATAGCATAATACCAATTACCAAAGATTTAAAATACCAAAAGAATAATCAAAATTTTAATTTCTTGTTGTACTGATGCTAAGGTGATCATGTACCAACAGCATCTCCGATATAAAACTCTATTTTTTCTTTCAAAATAGAATAAAAATAAAAATAAAGTAAAATTGCTCCAATTCTACTCCATAATGGAGTGATGAACAAAAAAAATAGATTACTTCATTTATGGAGTAAATTTCATTATGAAGTGAGATATGAAGTTGGGTTGAAGCACTTCTTACTCCATATTCACTTTTACTCTATTTTAGAAGAAAAAATGGAGTAGAAATGAAAATATCCTAAATAGAGACCCGGCCCATAGCACAAGCAGAGTAAGCGACTGCTTAGGGCCCACAAAATTTGTTGTATTTTTTGGGCTTAGATTTTTTTTACTAAAATATTTAATATTTTTTTTACAAAAGAAAAATGCTCATTTTGTAACTTGGAGTAGAGCTTGAGACGTCCCTATACAATCCACATGGATAGTACATGTAGATAGGTCTGGACATCAATACTTGTTATTCGGTTTATATTTGCTACTTAATCTGGTTTGAAAAATAAAGTATTTGATGTTTTCAAGTCAAGTAATAAGTCGACAAATATTACTATTTACAAATACAAGTCAAATATCAAATATCACGACTTTTTCTAATATTCGGTATGTTACTTGTTATTAGTTCTAAAAATATGTTAAATGATTCACGCATTAAAATACTTATTTTACTACTGATATTATAATAAAAATCAAAAAGAATATTAGTTTTTAGGTATTTGATACAATACATACTTATTTTAAATTAGGCATATACACACATTAAACTAAATTACTTGAACATATTAAATAGAGTAACAAATAAAAAAAGGTATTTATTCCACGTTTAATTGTACTTATAAGTTTTAGTACATTTAATTTTAAAATTTTAAACTTAAATAGACAAGTATCAAGTATTACTAAGTAACTAGCAAATATTTGAAATAAGGTTAGTGCTTGAAGTTCTTGATCGGATCAAGTACAAATACAAGCCAAAAATTCTAATGCTTGCGCAAGGTAAGTCAAGTAGCGGGTAGGGTAAAAAATAAGTACCGGCTTGCGCCCATGCCTAGTTGTGGTTAGCACTGAATCAAATATCTGAATTTTTATAGGTATTTGTTATCTGATCTGATTCTTTTGAATAATCAGTTATCCGATTCAATTCGATCTGCATCATCGTGATATTTGATGTCCGGATATCTGAAACTTTATATTTTATTAGATATCTGATTTGATCCGTACAAATAAAGTAAAAAATAAAAATTAAATAATAACTCTAAAATAATAGAAATCATAATTTTTTTTTACAAACATAAAAGTTATTTACCTTTTAAAAATTCTAATAATTAAAGTAATCAATTTCATAAATAAAATATTGTAAAACTCTCATAAGATATGGTAATTTTATAATTTATATACATAATTATTTAAATATATGTATATATATGCATATAACAGATCAAATTTGATATTTGTTACTCAAAACATTAGTATTTGTAATTTGCTTCACTTTTTACGTATATTGCATATTAATATTTGTTTTGTTTTGTAAAGTTAGAAATATCCTCTCTTTTTTGTTTGAAACGGATAAAGAATCGAATGAAATTTTAGCCTTAATCAGTATAACCTAAAAGAAGCAACCTTATAAGAACCTATTAGGGGTGTTCAATCCGGATATCGGTTCGGTTTTTTTCGGTTTTTCGGTATTTCGGTTAGTAAAATATAACTACCACTCTAAATCCATATTTACTTCGGTTCGGTTTGGTTTATATACCGTCGGTTTTTGGTTTATTCGGCTTTATACTAAAACATAATTATTTAGTTTGAGATCATATTATATAAATTTTAGAGTCATATTGTCATCGCAGTCATTTATTAAAAAAATATTTTTATTTTCAAAGAAAACAAAAAAATAAAAATGCTTATACCTTCAAATGAAATAATCAAATCTAGAATTAAAATCGAAGCTCGAAATTTTGAAAATAAAAATAAAAAACAAAAGAAAAGTTTTTCCACTCTTCCATATTTGGTGTTAATCAAAGTCATGCTTCTTCGAGTAAAACTCTGTTCGTTTATAAATAAAAAAAGGTTGTGAAGAATTTTTTCTAGTTATTATCTATCAAATTTATAACCTTCACTTCAATATAATCAATGCTAAAAGAAAGCAAAATGATTAAAAGAAGAAGATTAAGAAAATAAGAAGCTTCAGTTGCGATGAATTGTTATTTAATTATATTTTAAGTGTTTTTCAAATTAGGATTCTTTATTATTATAAAAAATATGGTAATAATTATTAACAAAATAATAACTTATATAACAAATAGAGTTTCATGTGACGTTATAGAATATGTACATATTTACATGTTTCTATTTTTGATCAGTTTTATTCGATTTATTCGGTTTAATCGGTTATAAACCAAACCATGTCCAAATCCTACGGTTTTTATAAAATCATATCCATTCGGTTTATATGTTATATACCAAAACCACACCATATTGTCTATTTCAGTTCGGTTTCGTTTGGTACGGTTCGGTTTTACCATATTGGATAGGCATAGAACCTATCAATAATTCAAATAAGTTAGTATTTTTGTCAATCAATAACATACTCAATCTTGTAAACTAAATTGTCTATATAAACGATATGGGACCGTTGACTCGAGTATTCGTGTGCAAAATTATTCGGTCCATGCATGTATTCAATTAAATTAGTTTTTAAACATTTTTTGTCAACTGTTTTATATGATTAAACCAAATTTTGATTGGTTGAAAGGTTATAATGAAGATTTATAAGCAATATAGAATGATCCAGCTATGTAGTTCCTGTACCCCCAAACTTTTTCTGTTCATGACCCAAATTATAATCTTACATGCCATTGTCTTGTTCTCACAATGAGTGACCCTAGGGGATTTTGTAAACAATTATCCGACATGATTAGGTCTTGCGACTGAACATGTTAAAGTTCCAATGATCTTTAAATTGTAATATTTTAGTATCAAATCAACGACAAGTGTTACATAGAAGTTCTGGTATTGTTTTCAAGTCTCAAACGATCACAAGTAACAAGTTACATGGAGACTCTCATTGCGTCTAGTGTGCGAGTGTTTTCCACCTGTAAGAGGAGAAAGAAACTACTGGTGGGCTATAAGTAAATTCATTAATAATATTGACAAAGTATATGAATAATAGCAACAATATAAGCAAAATTGTTATTCAAATAAGGATCCATCTTTGAATAAAGAAAATAATAGTTTAGCGGAACAACATAATTAAAAATAGGGGTTTTTCTGGCGTCCAGTTCGCATTATGTAATTTGATAATATGATGTTTGAAAAGTCAATGTTGCTGGCTCTTGTCACTCTAACACCGCCACGTCCAAAAAAAAATAACAAAACAAATACATTAGAAAAAACTCAGAATGCAGATCCAAATCATATGTTTCATTGCTCTATTCATAGCTTTGTTCAGCACTGAAACCATTTCCGCCATCAAATTCAACTTCAACCATTTCGACGGAACAAACCAAATCTTCATCGGTTACGTTGAGCTAGGACCAGCAACCGATGGCATGAGCCGGTCAGGTGCTCTCTCCATGACCCGTTAAAATATTGTAAGCGGAATTGTGTATCTTATTCATTCACCCATGATATGTTTATATATAAACTTAACTTGGGGAATAAGTTAAACCTACGCTAAGAATAGGAAAACTACTTAACCTAAGCTCCTTAGAGATAAGAAACTATCCTTATTTTATTACTCCCCCTCAAGTTGGCAATGACATTTCTTGAATACCTAACTTGGACAATAAAAATTGAAAGGTTGGAGCTGGTAGTGCCTTGGTTAACAAGTCCGCTGGTTGATTCTTCGTTGAAATGTATTCGATAGTAATAAGCTTGGCTTGAACAGCATCTCTCACCGTATGACAATCTTTCTCGACATGCTTCGTCCTCTCATGAAAAACAGAATTCTTGGCAATATGTATCGCAGATTGGCTGTCACAAAACAATCGCATAGGACGCACATGAGAGAAACCAAACTGTTGAAGTAGACGTTTAAGCCACTTGAGCTCACACGTCGCATCTGCCATGGAGCGATACTCTGCCCCTGCCGAAGATCTCGATACAGTCTTCTGTTTCTTAGTCTTCCAAGAGACCAATGAATCACCAAGCATCACAATATATGCCGACAAAGAACGCCTGGTGAGTGGGCACGCCAACCAATCAGAGTCACAATATGCCGTAAGTGTCAAGTTGCAAGTAGACGATAGCATGATCCCTTGATCCGGACAGCCTTTTAAATAATGAACCACACGTAGAGCTGCTAGCCAATGCTCCGCCAGTGGCTTCTTCATGAACTGAGAAAGAAGATGAACAATATAGCTCAACTCAGGACGCGTAAACGTCAAGTAGATTAACCTCCCCACGAGTCTTCTGTATTGGCTTGGATCCGCAAGAGGTTCTCCTGTGGCGAGAGAAAGCTTATGATTCACTTCGGTTGGGACTGGAGATGGTTTAGCTCCCAAGAGACCACACTCAGCAATTATATCTAATGCATATTTTCTTTGAGAAACAAAGATTTCTTTCGGTCCACGAGCTACTTCCAGTCCAAGAAAATATTTGAGCTTGCCCAAATCCTTCATCTTAAAGCACTTATGGAGATAGTTCTTGAATCTGTGTATAGTAGAAACATCGTTACCGGCGATAAGAAAATCGTCAACGTATACGAGTTTATGTAAGCAAATATTCCCTTCGATAAACGAAAACATGGAGTAGTCTTCATAGCTCTGTTTGAAGCCAAAATCCAAGAGTGTTTTACTTAGCTTAGAGAACCAACATCGTGGTGATTGCTTCAGACCGTATAAAGACTTGCGAAGGCGACACACTTTGGAGGGATCATTAGCTTTGAACCCTGGTGGTAGTTGCATATATATTTCCTCTTCCAGATCTCCATGGAGAAATGCATTATGGACATCCATCTGATAGATTTCCCATCTTTTGATTCCTGCAAGCTTAAGTAGAAAACAAACTGTATTCATCTTTGCCACCGGAGCAAAAGTATCCTTGTAGTCACGCCCTGCTCTTTGACGGTTTCCATGTGCCACAAGTCGAGCTTTGGGTACTTGTTAGAATATCTCCAGCCACATCCAATCACCTTTTTGCCTGGAGGTAACGTAGTTACATCCCACGTATGATTGTCTTCTAGAGCTGTGATCTCTGTTTTCATGGCACCGTTGAAACGTTCGTCAAGTACAGCTTCTTTGTAAGTACGTGGGACCTCCTCCGTTGTTATTGATGCAAGAAAAGCCTGATGTTTTGCAGAAAAAGCAGAGACAGATATATAATCATCAATAGGATACAGTGTTTTACCTGAAACCGCATTTGAAGAACTCTGATCAAGAGGAGAAGAAACGTGAGAGGGATCCGTAGTAGAAGCTGCGTTAGTAACAATTTTTTTGAGTAGAACCGATGGTTTCTTAATTCTCTGACCGCGACCAAGAAGTTCAAGAAGGCCAGGAGACTGCGGTGATATAACTAGCTCCAGAATGACAGTAGGAGAAGTCTGCGAAGCCGGAGAAGCATCTGTGCTCAAAGGTGCAGGAGAAGATGGCGAATACGTATCATTAGATACTTGCGAACCAGTCGGAGGAATTGTAGGCGTAGAAGGAGAAGTCGTAGTCGTAGGTGAAGAAGAAGAATTATCAGGAGATGAAGTAGAGGACGTTGGTGGAGTTTGACTAGGAGAAGTTGTACTCCCCCTGGATTGAGTAGTGGGGAGAAGCCAGTCATCCATCAAGTTGCTTTGTATGATCAGAGGTGTGACATACGCGGTGTTATCGATACCAGGAAATTGATCTTCGAAGAAGACGACATCACGGCTCTCAAAAAATTCATTGTTTCCAAATCATATAACCGCCATGCCTTCTTACCAAAAGGGTATCCCACAAAGATGCATTGACGACTCCGTTCCCCAAATTTGTCCTTATCTCGTGATCTCCGATGTGCATAAGCCAGACAACCAAACACACGAAGTACACTGTAGACAGGAGCAGCGCCGTGTAGAAGCTCATACGGTGTTTTCCCGTCCAGAACTTGGGAAGGTGTTCGATTAATCATAAGAGCGCGGCAAGAATACTTTCTCCCCAAAAAGTAACACGTAGCTTTGACTGAAACAGGCACGCCCGTGCTACGTTAAGGATATGACGATGCTTTCGTTCTACTCTACCATTTTGTTGAGGCGTATCAACACACGAAGTCTGATGCATGATTCCATTGTTCTGAAAATATTTCTTGAGAACCATAAATTCTGTTCCATTGTCCGATCTCACCGTTAGAACCTGATGACCAAATTGGCGAACACTCATGGCGCAAATTTTTTGTAGAAGGGTGGCGACTTCTGATTTTTCTAACATTAAAAATGTCCAAAAAATTAATTTTTTTAACTTTACAGAAATTTCTCTATAATATTATTTGAGAAGTGAGTTTCTTACGTGTCGCGCTCACGTTAACTCCCACGGTAGTTGATTACGATGATACACTTAATGAATCAAATATATCTAATTATCATTATTAAATATTTATTCTATTTTTCCTTTTTTATTTAAGTTTCCTTTTTCTTTATTTTTTTCAAAAAACCAATATAATAAAGAAAATTTATAAATTTTAAAAACGAAAATATCTTTTATATATATAAAGTAATTCATAATAACGAAAGTTCACAAAATAATCTTGATCTTAAAGTAAAAAATAATCTTCCCTTTTAAAAGATAATCTTTAAAAACATAATATATATTTTAAAAGTATTAAGCATTTTATTTAAATCAATATATTTCTCAAATTATTACAAAATAATTTAACAACATAAATTAAGATATATTTAATGAATAAAATTTAATTTAATCTTTCTTTTTTATTTAAGTTTCCTTTTATATTTTTCAAATTAACATATATGATAAATAAAATATTAATAAAATTTAAGAAAAATATTTTTTATATATATAATGTTATTTCATAAAAAAGAAAGTTTATAAAAATAATCTTGATATCAAAGTAAAGAAATAATCTTCCCTTTTAAAATTTATCGGTTATGCTTTATGTAACTTTGTACCTATCATCATTTTATTTTTATAATTTTCTTTTTCCAAATTAACATATACTAAATTACTAAAAAATCAAAATATATTTACACATCTAAGATAAACAACCAAACTAATACAATGAATAGAAATAGTTATACTTTAATTTGACGGAATATGTAACACAATATACCCACAAAATGAGTTACTAGACCAATTCAAAAATTTTATACAAAATCAAACATTAAATTAAATAATATATTTTATTTATAGTAATATTTTTATACATACAAATTATAGAACGGCTCAACATATTACAAATAAATATGAAATTTTCAAATAATATTATAAATGTATATATTAACCAACTATTACAATTAAGTGTTTTGTATAACTTATATATATATATATATATATATATATATATATATGCATAAGGTTTCAAAGGACTATCATTGTTATATTTATTTATGTAAATTTGAATCGTTAACACTTTAGTTTACTTTTACTATTTGATTTTCAAAACAATATATATTGAATTATACATAATCTTACTAAAATATGTTTACAAATCTAGGACAAGAATCAAACTACATCAAAATAATAAAATTAATCAAAATTTTATGCTGTACAACAAAAATATTATTAGTTGAATCGGAAAAGTAAATGTTATCTAATATATCCAAATAATAACCAAACAATCGAGATATTATATATCCAAAATTATACGTCTAATTAAAATAAATTAATGTTATTTAAAATCATTCATATTGATTACAATATAAATAATATAATAATTAAAACTAAAATATTATAATATATTTATTTTATAATATTTATATCCGTGCATGAGCACGGAAAAATTACCTAGTGTTTTCATATTTTCTAGTACAACGTTATATTTAGTATAAGATATTAAAAATTGGAAAATCTCAGAGATATAACTAAAAAGTTCTATCACAACAATATTACAAGATCATTTTTTTTTCAAAGAACATTCACCAACGTTTAAAAGACTAAACTATTGTAAACACTAAACCCTAACTCACATTCTTAAATATTAAACCCTTGTGCTCACTAAATCTTAATCCAAATATAATCAATCATATAGCTATAAATATAAGTATATTTATTATTTTAATGAATGCTTTTTTGGAATATTTTGCTATCTTGGGATAAAAATATTTTATTAATTTTTTAAGGTATTTTTCTCATTGAAAATTCTTCTATACACAAGTTTGGGAGGAGGAGAGACTAGAGAGTACGAAAAGTGGAAACATTGTTGCTATTATAGAACTATGTATAAAAGTATATATATATGATATTTATTATTTGTATAGTATACTCATTAGTAAGCCCTAATGAAACCACTAGGTCACTTGACATACAAGTAACCTTTAATCTATATGAAAGAATACATGTTGTATATATATTGCCTTCAACTGCAAGATTCTTCCCAAGCTTGATATCTTGACTCTATTCACACTGGTTTTGTCCTGATTTTGCTTCTGCAACTAACCTATCTACAAGCCCCTTGAGCCTCTCTGCCCCTAAACCAGGTCTGATCTTAGCCACATCTTCCACAACTGTGCAATCCTGTTTCCCACCACACCACCCACCAGGAGTGAAACCACCTTTGTTGGTCCGCATAAGCAGTTCCTTATCGATCTTATCCAAAGCACTGTCATCTCTACTGAACTTTCTAGCAAACGGAGCACCGCTGGCAATCATTGGCTCCATGTCTCCTAAGGACAACGTACGAGGATGCTGTCTCGGTGGTCTGTCCCACGCGATGTAGTGAAGATCATGGTTCACCACGGTTTTGGAGAACTCAGGGGAGTTACATATGACTGTGTGGAAGTAACCTTCAGGAGAAGAAACAAAGTTTGTGTAATACATGAGTAAAGTTCTTGGTAAGTTGTCCCAACCCCAAATGATATACTCCACGAAGGAGCGAGAGAGAGCCATCCAAGCTGATCCTGAGATAAAAACCAACAAGAAGTTTCAAACTTCATTGCAACAAGAACAGACTTATTGCTTATGCAACAAGTAATAAGTTTCACTTCATTGCAACAAGAACAAAGTTATTGCTTATGAAACAAGTACTATGTTTTAACTTTAGGGTTAGAAGAAAAGTACTGACCGGTATGTAACTTAAACGCAGTTGGTAAACTTCGACCAGGTCTGACCCAAAGAATGTCTGCTTTGTTTAGCATGTAGAGTCCAGGATCAACCATTAATGGCATTGCCCGTTTTTCACTTCACCATGAGACACCAAGAAACATTAGTTTCAGATAACGATAACTATTTTTTTTCTTTTTTGAGAAACTGAGAGAGAGCTCACTTTTTCCAACCTAAGTCACTTGTGTGGTCGATAAAGCTGACGTTGCGGTCCAAAGTTGAAAATGTATACAAAAGATCTTCAAAACATAAAAGATTATTTAGTGAAACCTACCAAGATCAAGATCAAGAACAAAAAGGAAAGAAAGATGGAAGTGTTTACCATCTTGTGTCACTAATGGATAATCTGAAGCACTGAGATTGATAAACCAATCCCAATCCGGACTTCTCTTAAGAAGAATGGCACAAGCGTGAAGGGTATTAGCCACCATTGTTGGTCCAGTATAGGTCACAAGATTAGCTTTGGTTATCATATAAACATTCCCAATCTTAGAATACATAGAATCATTACTAATGCGAGAAGCCAGCTCTAGTCTCTCGTCAAGGGATGATTCAAGATCCAAGTGAACAATGTATTGGTTTCTTGGATGGTACAATGCTCTAAGAGTTCTCCAAAGGCTTTCAATATCTCCTTTAGACCCGGAGACAAGGTAAGCAAAACGTGGGAGCTTGTCCTCCTCAATTTTTGGATCATTTGTTGCGAAATGTGGAATAGTTTCATTGAATGGTGGTCGAAATGAAGTCATTAGACCCATGTTGAAGGAGGTTGCGATGAGGACAACGCAAACAAGAGATGTGATCACAAATGAGAATACCCATTTCTTATCCATGTTTGCATACCCCATTGATGAGGATTTGTAACCATGAGACATAGTCTGACACATGGAAAAAACTCTTGCTTGAATCAAGAACCTCTTTAGCAAATCTTTTTCTGCATATACATCAACTCAGCAATCTTGGTTTAGGCCACTAGCATCATAATCATTAGTTCATATCAAACAAATAGAGATTTTATTATTAGAAATCGAAAGATAATGTTTTTGTCCTCTAAAGCCGAGGAACTAAACAAAGATTGAAGGAACAGAGATTGAAACCTGTTTTCTTGTTCCTTTTCTCTGTATTGGTGCAACGAGAGCAAGAACTGAGGTTTGATACGTTCCGAAATAAACATAGAAAAACATAGACAGTTAAAAGAACTCTCTTCTGTCGACTAAAAGTTATATAGAGATGATGAAGAGAGAATAAACTATGAAACTCTTCCCAAATAACTTTTTTTCCTGAAAAGGAAAATGTAAATCCGTAAAGTTTATATCTAACGTGTAACGCAATCAATGGATGGTATAGAGTTAGTGTCTATATGGGAGTACTGGTACAGAAGAATAAGTCTTTACAATTTTTTTTCTTTTCTTGAACACAGAAAATTGATTTGGGGTTATGCAAGTGTAACAAACGCACAAGGAAATGTGATAACAACACTTCAACCACACTCGCAATTATTATTCCCTTTCTAAAATTAATTTGCTATAATTAAGAAACTCTTCTATTTACTCACCTTTTATAACATTTTAGGAAATTTTATTAATTATGTGTTTGAGTTATAAATATATCATTCAATTCTCATAACCGATTTGATTGTACGGTTAACTTATTTGATAAATGAATTTAAACAAACAACTTTAACTTGCGAGTAGGAAAATGATTTGTATTTTTTTTCTGGTTGAGTTGCATTAACTGGATTAGAGAAACAAGCCAGTGGTAATGAAGGTACGTATGGACCACGTTTATACCTGAAATTAATAATAAACATTTAATATTCTTCTTCTTCTTTATATTAAAAATTTCTCAATACAGATTAGTTTTGATTAATTGAGACTAACATATAATTGACTATTGACCCTGAAAAACCTATGAGCTGGTCAATGAGAGTTAATAAAAACAACTTCATCTCGAACCGCGCGGATTTTTGTTTTCATTTATTTTTATATAAACATTTTGTTTTCAATTCTAAATTGGTATATATTAAAATATATATGTGTCTATCAATTTTTAAAACATAATAAATTTACGGTATATTTTTTTCACTGAATAGATTGTTTCAAACTTTCACATATATTTGTATCTTCTTCTATATATATATTTTCAGATTATTATTTCATTATTAAAATTGTAACTATATATATAAATATTAGTAAAATATTTTTTTATTGTCATATTCAAAAATATTGTAACATTTCACAAATTGAAAAAAGTTTTTTTTTAAAATTAAACTTTTCGCTTCACAGATTTATATTATCGAATAAATAATTAAACATTTAGTTTTTGTTTAATTTTTAAAATATACTATGTAGTTTAAAATTTGATTTCATTGGTTTAATGTAGTAAAGATTAATCATTGTTAGATAATATGATTTCTGTTATTTTAAAAAAAAATCTTCATAATTTTAAAATTTAACATCGACAAATATTTAAATAATTAACATATAGATGTATAGTATTACACTATTAAATGATATCTATTTAATTTATACTATCTATAAATTTAAAGGATCATCTATTTTTTAAATCCAATTATTGATAGCCCAATAAAAATTTCTGGTAGGCCCAAAATTTAAATGATAAGATTAGAGATTAAATATACCATGACTTTATAGGAATATGTCCATTAGGTACATTTTCAAAAAAATCATACATGATTCAATGTTCTGACTTCTGTTTTAATATATAAGATAATAAAATATTTTTCTATAAAAATATTAAAATAACAGCCTTTAGGAAAAAACGCGTATTTTAAATATTTCTAGCAGAAACAAGAAATATAAATAGAAAATGCGAACGTAAAAACAAAATGGCCCTGTTCGTTTGTACATCTGGAAGATGCATCCAGATGGTCCATCTAGATGTTTTATCCAGATGCTCCATCTGGGTGTTGTTCGTTTCTTCATTTCGTCCATGCATCCAGATGAATCATCTGAATGCAACTATGTTTGTTTGCTTTTCATTTTTTAGCTTCCATCTACATCCAGGTGGACTTGTTAATAAAATGATTAAAATATAATTTTTTATGTCTCGGCGGAAAAATAGCATTTTTATGATTTTGGCGGAAAATATTTTTGCGGTTTTTGAGGAAAAATGTGCTTTTGGTGAAAAATTGCATTTTTGTGGTTTTGGCGGAAAAATACGTTTTTATGGGTTTGGCGGAAAAAATACGTTTTTGCGGTTTGGACGGGAAAAGTGTGTTTTGCAGTTTTGACGGGAAAAGTGTTTTTGACGAGAAATTTTTTTTTCACGATTTTGGCGGGAAAAGTTTTTTCGCGATTTTGGCAGGAAAAGCATTTTTGCGGGTTCGACGGGAAAATACATTTTTTCCGGTTTTGGGTGGGAAAATACATTTTTCCGATTTTGGCGGGAAAATGCGTTTTTCCGATTTTGGCGAGAAAATGCGTTTTCCAGTTTTGGCGGAAAAATGCGTTTTTTCGGTTTTGGCGGAAAAATTTCATTTTACGGTTTTGGCGGAAAAATGCATTTTTTCGGTTTTGGCGGGAAAATCTGTTTTTCCGGTTTTGGCGGAAAAATTGTGTTTTTCAGTTTTGGCGGGAAAATGCGTTTCTCCGGTTTTGGCGGGAAAATTCTATTTTCCGGTTTTGGCGAGAAAATGCATTTTCCGGTTTTGGCGGGAAAATTGTGTTTTTCGGGTTTGGCGAGAAAATTGTGTTTTTCCGATTTTGGCGAGAAAATGCTTTTTTGCGGTTTTGACCGGAAAATATTTTTTGGAGTTTGGCGGGAAAATGCGTTTTTTGGATTTTGGCTGGAAAATGTGTTTTTTTTTTTGTTTTGACGGGAAAATGCATTTTTCGGTTTTGGTCGAAAAGTGCGGTTTTACTGGTTTAGCCGAAAAATGTGTTTTTATGGAAATGTGTCTTTTACGTTTTTTTTGCGGAAAAACGCATCTTGCAGTTTTGGCAGGAAAGTATGTTTTCCAGTTTTTGCGAGAAAATGTATTTTTTGGTTATAGTAGAAAAATATATATGCAAAAAAATAGAATTTAGGGTTTGAAAATAATATTTTGATTTTAAAATGTCATTTTTGTCATTTATCTTTTTGGACTGAACTAGATGCATCTGCATCCAGATGCACCATCAAGACTCACCTTCATTTGGGTGAGAATTTGAGATGAGTTCTTAAAAATCCAGTTGGGTGATCCATCTGGATGTAGCATTATAATGCACAAAACGAACATCGATTTGCATCAACGCCCGGCAAACGAACATGGCCAATATCTTTAATTAAAAAATGCTGTAAAAACAATTAAATTAAATAATTCTAAAAGATTATTAAAATGGAGCAGCAGCCTTTAGGAGAAAAAAAAAACGTAATCTTTTTTGTTTGGATATCAAGAAAGAAACAAGAAACATAAAAAATGGAAATGTGAACGCAAACATCGAGGCTTTTAATCTTCAACTCAGTTTTTCTTCTCTTATGGGATCAACAAAAAGTCTGCCCTCTCTCTGTACTTCCGAAACATCTTCTCGTATGTTCTCTTCTTCCTTAAAGCTTAAACCTTTACATCCTTTTCTCTTCAGTTTAAAACCTTTTCGAACACTTGTCGTGTTCCGAGTTGAATCAGTTTTTGTCATAATCAAGGTCTGATCTTTATCGTCTTTTTGGCGGTTTCGTGGCACAGGAACAAATGGGTTCTCCGGTTTCACTCTGCAACGGCGGCTTAGATGCGCGACGGCTAGTAATCGGAGATCTGTCGTCGAGAGAGACCACGGAGGAGGAAGACGACTACGCTGTGTTCTCCGGTGAGGAGGAAGAGGAGGAGGAGGAGGAGGAGGAGGAGGATGGGTGGAGAGAGGATCGTTTCTGTTTCTACTTTGTGAAGCAGTTCGCTTACGATGACCCTGAGATTAAGGCTAAGATCGATGAAGCTGATAATGAGATTTATAATTGCAACAGTGAGAGGATTCACATTGCAAACAGATTGAAAGCTAAAAGGGTAAAAGCTTCCTCCTTTGAGAGCCTTTTTGTTGATTTTTAATGGTCTCAAGTGTGTTGTTATCTTGGTGTAGGCTGAGAGATTGTCTCTGATGTCATCACTTGATGTAATGAAGGATCAAGAAACTACCAACAGGTTAAGTGAGGTTAAGATGGAGATGGAGTTGTTGGATGCTCAAATGGGTTGTGTGCTTGATCAAAGAGACAGAGCCTTTGAAAGGATTAAATTATTGAGGATACAACGAGACAAAGGGGTTTGTGTTTCTTTCATGTCAAAGGCTTGTTGGTGTGTCTTAAAGATCTTGTTTTTTTTTTTTCCTTCTAAAATCTAGTGTGTTGTGTTTCTGTAGAATGCCGCCTTTTTCCAGAGCCGTGCTGTCATGAAGAAGGCCATAGAGTTAGCTGCTTGTGGAAACTTTAGAGATCTTGAAGAGCTTGCTTACTCCGAGGTTTGTTTTTGTCAAGTCTATTGGGTCAATGTTCTAAAAAACGGTTTAGGCAGCACCTAGGCTTCTGACTAGTCAGCAAATACGACCTAAACAAAATGACTTAAAAAAAAAAAAAAATTAAAAGTATTAATTAGGCACCTGTCTAATCAATAATTCCTTATAAAACGCCTAATAGCGCCTACCGATTTTTCTTTTAAACATTGAATGGGTGTATGTCTCTGAGGTTTGAGTTTGTGTTCTTACTTGGTCTTTGTCTTTTGAATAGGTTGATAAATTTATGTCTCGTTGGAACAATGACAAAGCTTTTAGGGATGATTACAAGAAAAGAATCTTGCCTTCACGAAAGCTAAGGGGCAATGAGCAGATTAGGAGCTCAGAATGTGATGTAGATACTGAGAATAGAGATGAAACAGCAATAGAACTCAAGAGGTTTTGTACTGAGGAGGAGGAGGAGAGTGATAAAGAAGCTTTGAAGGAGAAGAGACGAGAAGAGCAGTTAGAGAAAGCTAGACTAGCGATGGAGAGGAAGAGGAAGCTACATGAGAAAGCTGCTGCTAAAGCTGCCATAAGAGCTAAGAAGGAAGCTGAGAAGAAACTCAAGGAGCTCGAGAAGAGAGCTAAGAAGAAGAAGGTTCTAGAGAGAACACCAGAGACAGTCACGGAAGCATCAGAGCCGGAGAAGGAGAAACCACTGAATGGGAGATCAGTGAGTTGGAACCAGAGAAGTTTGAGGTACAGACATCACAAGAAAGGAAACGAGAATGTCCCCAAAGCCATCTTGAAGCGTAGGAGAGCTTACAGGTTATGGGTTTGGAGTGTTTCCTCTGCTGCACTTGCGCTCCCTCTAGCTCTCTTCATTGTCTTCTTTTACGTTCGATGAGAGGAAGAAGAAGAAATGTAAAAGGAGATTTAAGTTAGATTAGTGTTGTGTTTGGTGTCATAAAATTTCAAGAGTAGTCAAGGAATTTGCATCCATAGAGAGTTATGAGGTCTCTCCATGGATGGAAATGTCTTTGACCATCTTGTAATTCATGATTCTAAACAGAGACATTTCATAGTTTATATGTTTTGATCTGTTTGTTGACATTAGGAACCAAGACACTCTCTTAGTGGTGATTAGTTTAATATTGTATATACATGTAAGAGTCATCATGGAATCTTTTACATAAATATAACTTTTGGATTGGCTTCTTTTGTTTGCGTTGTGTGAACCTTCTAATCAATGAGAGTTTTTCGATATGTATTAGATGTTGAGAAACCTTCTATTGGACTTAGAGGCTTCTCTCATCAACATGGGTTTACAGAGGAGAGAAGCTATGGCTGTCATTCGGCCTTTGTCTATCTAGAAAGTCCCTCTGTTTCTTGAAGAGTGTTCATTCTCATTCTCTCAATTCTTGTGGGATTGTAGGCAAAGACGTGCAGCTTCAAGAAGAGAAGTTCTTCACAGTGGCGGATCTAGAAAATATATTGAGTGGGGGCATAATTAATTAATTAATTATTATATAAATTAATTATTATTCAATAATATTCCTTAAATGTGTTCTAATATTTTTCAATAAGAATAACATTTAGAAGACAAATAAATTTGTGAAATAATATAACTAAAAAATAAATGAAGAAAAATAGTGAATATACTAACAAAATGATATGAAAAAAAATACTTGAATTCAAAAAAAAATGTATATATACATATATATTTTTTGTTTTTTTGAACACACTTGAACTCAAAATATATAAAAACAAAAGATTTAGAATGAAACCAATATAGGAACAAGGAAAAAAGAACATGAGAAAACTAATGAAACACGTGGTCAAGAAAAAGAAACCAGAAAAGTAAAGGAAAGATAAAAATAGCACTATTTAAGGTTGCAGATGGGTTCGAACGTGGGTCTAGTGGGGGCAGAAAAAACGTTTTAACCAATAAGGGAGCAGAACACATTGTTCTCCTAGTGCATTTAAATTTAATTAGAGATTTTACTGGGGGCAGCTGCCCCCATGCTGCGTAACGTAGATCCGCCCATGGTTCTTCATACAGATTTTTCTCACACTACCTTTAGAAGAATCATTTTTACTAATGGGAAAAAATTGCTGTTGTTACAGTAGTTGCTAAGGGAGCTTACCCTTTGGTCAGTTTTCATCTCTGTAGAAAATTTTCCCTCTGAAAATGTTAACTTAAGTTAAAGCTAAGTTTTGTGTGGGATCTGTCTTTTATCTTAAGCTGAGCAGTGTAGGAGGATCTAGGTTGGTTGATGTAGTTGTATTTGCTGTAACTATAAAATTAAAATGAAAAACATAAAGATCTTGCTACATTAATATTTTTTTCTACCGTTTAAAAAATATTGTTTTAGACAATGCATCTTTTCCAGCTACAGAATTTGTTATCTTTGGAATGTAGTTTTAAAAACTAATACGTTTTATCGTTTTAAGTAAAAAAGTAAACCTAAAAACAGTTTTACAGCACAATTAATCATCCCCTAGTTGCAGCTTTGAGATATAATAAATTCATGTGTTGTTGAGGTTTGTTCTTTGTAAGAGCCTAAGTATGTTTCATGTTTGTGTTGGTTTTTCATTTGTAGCATCACTGGGAATTCGGGTTTCAAGCCTGTTTTTATGACGACATTGATTCTGTCTAGCAACATTATTCAGCTCCATAACGAAATCTTTTCTTTAACATCGTTTCTTTGGCTATTTGAATTTAATGGTATCCAAGGAAGAAAAAGGAGCTCAGGTTCTGATAGTTCCTGAACTTGGTTTGTTCATTGCTTCAGCTCTGGACAAGGTTAAACCTTTCTGGTTCACTTGTAACCTGTTAACCAGTATCTTGCTCTGCAGTAATCTGGCCTTATGAATGAATCTTTCATAGGTTGGGAATGTTTCTGCAACTTGTAGTAAGATACCTTCGCTTGCTCTTGAATAGGAAGTTAGGAACCTCCTAGGTATGAATGATGAGCACCAATTCTGCTGATGTGTCTTCATTCTATATGTTGCATCTAGGCGATGGATGCTTCCTCAAATACATCATATCAACTGGGTCGCATCAAATGTGTTGCATCAAATTGTTATAGATGTGATATTGTTGGGATTATGCTCACGAGTCTAGGCACACTAGGATTTTAAGATTGGGATGCCTTCTATATATCTTGTATTCTTGTAATATTAATGTAAGCTGAATACTATCTCTAAATTTTTTTTTGAACACAAAGTTTCTTTCATTCATAATCAATCTTGTTCAGTACAATAGAAAGAGGGAATTAGCCATCCTTTTTGTCCATACGCATAACATACAACACATAAATAAGCTAAGTAAGATAAGTCTTCAACCAAAGATGACAGCGAATTCGAGACGGTGCTTGAATGCGTCGGGAGAGCCTTCACGACAAAGTCGAACAGCTGGAGAATAGTCACGTAATGTGACGTTGAGGTCCAGACCTCATCTACGAGAACTACCAAAGTAATCTCGATTGCATCTTCAAGTCCCGTGGAGACCGCTACGCAAGATGGCAAACCGATGAGGAAACTGAAGCATACACTCGGCACCAAGACCGAGGAAATACCTATTTCCATAGGAAAAAGGTAAGGTGGTAACAGTGTCTCCTCGGCAGAGGAGAATGGTCGAGAGAGAACCGAGGTTAACACGCCGGAAATCTCTGATAAAGAAAATCTCTGTAATAATCTGAAACGCTTTTTCATTCTTGAGTTTGGGCTTTGGTAAGCTTCTACTTGGGCTGTTTCTATTTGAGCTGGCAGGTTGTGTAGCTCTAATGGGCCAAACCCAATCATAAGTGAAAGGTAACCCATTGCACCTAACCTGCTCGGAGCAAAACGCGTCGAATTTTGGCTGTTTGACGGTGCCATAGGAGAGGTCACCGGAGATGCGTCGGAGAGAAACAGTACAGCCGTTGAGGAGGATCCACGCAAGGGCAGAGAGCACCACTTTAGGAGACGAGTAAAGTGAAGAAACATCTAAGAAATTAAGGTCTGGTCTCATGGAGATCTGAGATCTGATGCCTGAAAACTGGGAGAGAGCAAAACACAGTATGATAAGAGGTTCAGTCCTTACCGGAGACGGAAGGGAAGAGCTCGTTAAATAAGAACTATGCTCCAAGGGCTGGTGAAAGTACGGGACATAGTCGATCTCTTGACCCGTCTGATAGCTACTAGAGCGAGGTTCATCGGGAACTCTCCCTAAGAACCAGAACATAGCGGCGGTGAGAGAATCCTCTCGACTCGTCGCTAGAGCAGAAACCATCTGAGGAGAAAGGACCGCCGGTAGATCTGAGACAAAGAGTCCTCGGCTTCGTCGTTGCGTCCGTTGGGGTCTCCCTCCTCCGATAGAACAAATGTTGTAACACAGTAACAAACGATAGAGAAAGTGAGAAAAAGCCATGAAGATGAAAGAGCTTGAGGTTCCCGGTGACAGTGCCCAGCGCCGGCGAGAAAACGCTTCACCGGCGCCGGAGAAAGAAGATCTGGGATGTGCCTCGAAAATTGTGTCTAGGAGAGAAAGTTTGCTAAAAAATTTGGTCTATACTATCTCTAAATAATAAACTCTTTTTGCATTTGTACCTAGTCAATTTGGTGAACCACATTACATAGTTGTGTCTTTGTTACATCTGTTCCTTCTCCTTTATGCTACAACGAATTCCTCGAGATCATTTAGTTTCCTCTTTACAGTCTAGTTACCAAGAACGGAACCACAGTAAAGACATGTGATGTTGTCTCTTTAGTGGGAAAGAGAAATTCAAGGTAAGCTGTTGAAAATGAGGTTAGTTAGTGATTTATTTTAGAAATGTTGTGTTAATTGTGTTTGAATCACAGATTGGAGGGATCAAAACGAAGAAAGGAAATTTCAGTTGAAATCATCAGATATCTCTAGAAAGAAGCTGTAACAAGTTATCAAGGATTAAGTATAACATTTTATATGTTTTAAATTTTTATTTAATAATTATGTTTGTGTTACATATGTATACTCACCCACAAAATCATTACATGCGTATGCATGAAGACTTTGTATACTTATAAAATCCTCACAGTATATATGCTATAACGGTCTCTTCCACAAAAGAAAACAATATAACAGCTCAAAAATACAATATAAATTATAACACTCACTTTTCAATATTTTATAAAGTTAATTAAGCATACCCGCAATATCCATACTCACACTCAAACCCTGACTTGCACTTCCTCGTGCACTTCCCACAATGGTTAGGGTTAAAGTTAACGTACGTGCAAACACCACCGCAGCAACGCTGCCCAAAACCACACTTCTTACCGCATCGACCACAGTTATTCATGTCTCCAAGAATATTTCGACAATGCATCTTGCAGCAATGCAATAGGCTCGTGCCATTGTTCGCTTTGAATCCATTGCAAATGTTGTAACTCTCCACGTGACATCTCATTCCTTTCTTGATCTTCTTGTACTTAGAAACTAGTAGTCTAGTTTTGGATGAAACTGTCACGTTTGAGAGTATTGTGAGAGCTTCATCAAGAATGTAAAACTCGGGATCTTCTTCGTCGGCAACCTCATCACCCAAAACGGAATGAGGATTAGATGTTGTTGTTATTAGGAAGTATAGGATTAAAGAGAGAAGTGAGGTGCTTTTAATGATAGTATTGGGAATCTTAATGACCATTTTTGTGTTTTAAGTAAGAGATTAACCAAAGAGATTTTGGCTTTGGAGCAGAGAAGAAGCAATGAAAGGAAGAGTGGGACTTAAGAGAAGATCTATGCTCTTGCAAATGATGGGTATTTTAAGGCAGCAACAAACATTATTTTAAATTCTGATTTTTATATATTTAAAAGAATTTGAAAAACTTATAGGCCATTGCTTAAAATGAATTAATTATTCCTCAAATCTAGGCTGCCACAAGTGATCGTTGTCTAGATGAAGTCATACACGTTTGGATCTCATTGGTGAAAAAAGTTTTTTTTTTTTAAACGGTATAATTAGTTTCTGGAAGAGCCATAATAATATCACTGTATCAAACATGGTTAAAATCGAAATGGAAACGTTTGAACATTAATTTTGATTTACATGTTTGATCTTCAATTTTTGGGGTTATTAAGAGGTTTCAAACAAAACTCATAATTATTCAAATCTAAAATTAAATCGTAGTATAATATTAATTTTGTTACTATATACTCCATTTGTTTCTCAATAAGTGTCATTTTGACATTTTTTACACAGATTAAAAAAGTGATGAAAATATATGTAAATTATTATTAATTACACATCTTTGATCAATAGTATTTGAGATAAATAAAACTATTTATAATATCAATGCAGTTTAAAATTAATTTTTAGCTGAAAGTAAATATAATTTTCATTGAAATTGTAAAGTGATATTTTTTGCGTAACAAAAAAAAATGTTAGAATGACATTTAATCATTTATTATGAAACAGAGAGAATATTTTTCATTGTTATATGCAACACCTGGTATCTATAGTCAGTTAAGCTAATCTTTAACCTTTTTTTGACATCAGCTAATCTTCAACATTAATTTTGTTTTATCAATTACGTTCATTATTTTACTAAGTATTTGTACTTTCTGCCACTATTCATTTTCTTTTTATCTCTATGTTGATTGATTCAGAAAAGTTTTACAGTCAAGACAAATACGAAATCGTATTCCTTATTTGCGTCGTTACTTCTAATACAAACGATTTATGTATAACCCTCGTATACTCGTCATGTATATTTCTTCTAATCTATAAATGTCACAGATGATTCAGTTTTGATCAAAAGTCAAAAGGCAATTTTTGTTCTATTGTGCATTATATAATACCTTATATAATACACGTTAATATATGTAAATTCGATCTCGATTATTAACTAGATACGTGACTCCCTATAAGGAAAAACGATTAAATAAAGGAAGTCAAACGAATTAACATTAATTTAAAAATCATGAATGGACAACACACATGCATGACTGATAAAAAAACAGCACAAGTTCTCTTCAACTGCATGTGCATAAGTTGTCTCTTAAGCTTATGTTTTAATTCAAACGTAGCACGTGTGTGTTATGACGGTGGAACAACTAAGATCCTTCTTATTTGGCACTAAATACGGTAAGTGTCACATACGAGTTACGCTTACTGCGCAACCGAAGCTGGCGACCCAATGTGGGAGCTCTCTACGTGTCACTGTCAACGTCCGTGATAGTCGTATCACCACCACCGTCTAAATTGATTACTTTTCTCGGTCCATAATAAGCTCCATGAGCCGTTGACTATGAATCTATGATCATGATTGTTCATTACTTA
Source organism: Brassica oleracea var. oleracea (assembly GCF_000695525.1). Taxonomy (NCBI): domain Eukaryota; kingdom Viridiplantae; phylum Streptophyta; class Magnoliopsida; order Brassicales; family Brassicaceae; genus Brassica; species Brassica oleracea. Next base: position 7,417,069 of record NC_027753.1, read on the forward strand.
TGTATTCTGGTCATTGATTGGTTTTATTCCTAACTATGTGCCGCGCACATGACATGCAAAAGCTATAAGCTTATAAAGCCTATACGCGCGTGGAAAAAACTATATAATACGTCATACGCATTATGACAAAAAACTCTATTAACGCAGCTTATGTGAAAAAATATTTTACACGGGGGTAATATATTCATCTTATTAATGGATTGGAAGCCAGAAATGAATGAGCAACTCCACGTTTGATTACTATTGAGTGAAGGGGCAAAACACTCTACGATCGGCCCCACAACTTATTTTCGAAGAATCAAGAAGCAAACGTCAAAGATGATATATCAGCCAAGAACAAACGATAGAAGATACGATGACTGTGTTAAAAAAACGATACGATGACCACTTAAAATGCAATAAACAGATCTTATAATCTAACTAAAAGCTATAAAACAAATACAGAAAACATTTTGTTTATGTACATAAGAAATTTAAGTTGTTTATTCAGACAACAAGTAAAATTTTTGTCGCTAAAGATTTACAGTTGAATCTATCTAGAATGTACGTGTTCCACAAAAAAATGTTAAAGAAAATCTTTCTGCAATTGGCGTGATGTACAACATGAACTCACAAGTCACAAGTCACAACATGACTCAAGAGTTTAGCAATCACATATGCCGTTTCTTAGAAACAATAACATATATGGTACTCTTATATTTCTCTGTAATAGTAACTCAATGTGCTATTTTGCCGTAGCAATAAAAAGAAAACTGGATGATTTGGTACCTAAACTAAAGTATTCTAAATCTACCATCTATTATAGCAAACTACGGTTCCGATTAACTGAAAAATAATACTGGACATAACATTTAGTAGACATAAAGAAAAGAGAATATCAGAGGACCTATTCCTCATGACTACAACTGGACTTCTAGTTTTTTTTTGAATTTGAATCGATCATAGGTAAGTAAGAATGATCTATTGCACATTCTAACAAGTACACATTGTGATTCAATAGATTTCCAAGCCCTTATTTCGACTGTGTATGACTAGGAGACCAAGGGATATACACTAGTAACAAAAATGTTTTCAATCACTGTTCAATTTAACTGTTAGTATGTGATCTAAACTTAGGCTTTTGGGTTTAGTCAAATTGGTTGTTATATTGTTACTCGGGTTAGTTAGGATTCGGTTAAACAAACATGTACAATTTAGAAATCTAGAATTGTAACCAGGGCCGGACCTGATAATTATTGTTCTAGAAGCTAAACACTCTTTTGGCCCATTTATTTTTAAAAATCATGAAACACTGAAATATGCATCTAAAGAAGTTTGAAGCATCTATATTATTAAAAAAGAAGTACCCATTTGAAAATGTTCTTACTTCATTAACTAAATTCCCTATTTTTTTTGCTTGTCTTTTTCAATTGTATTTATGAAATATCCTAAAACGAATAAAACTGTCTAATTTATTACTTGTCTTTTCAGTTATATTAATGAAATATGCTTAAATGAATTTAAACTTCCTATTTTATTGTTTGTCTTTTTTCAGTTACCTTAATGAAATATCTTTAAATAAATTTGGATATAATGTCATTTAATCAACCAAAAAAACTCATGAGTTATCCTTACGTGCATAATTTTAATAATGGAGATTTTTAAAAGCGTGCATCATTAAAATGTTACCTAAAACATGCAGCACTAATATATAACATGCCTCAATAAAACTAGAATTTGACTCACACAATTGTACGGATATTATTTTCAGTTGATTAAATTTAAAAATAATTATTTATTCAAAATATATTTAAGAATGGCTATGTTTTTAAAAATTATATGGTATTATTTGCTCATAACTCATTTGTCATTTGATAAATTGTTA
>NC_027753.1:7419120-7431442 GCF_000695525.1 Brassica oleracea var. oleracea
TATTGAGTTGCATTTCAAATAAAAAGGTAAAGATCTTAAAAATATTCTAATTAAAATATGTAAAATTTAATATAGTTTTAAGGAAATGGTCAAAATAAAAAAAATTACACATAAAATAATCATGATTTTTGTTAACTGGGTGGATCATTATTTATATGATATCGCACACGAAAGAAAAATTTCTGTTTTTAAAATTATCTAATTAACTCTATACTCATTTTTTAAATATTTTTTATATGATATCATACATTCGTAAGAAAATAGATAGTTTAAGATGCAAAAAAAAATATTTACTTAATGAATATAATATTAACGAATATTACAAATACATCATTTAACAAAATAAATAATTAAAAACTGAAAATTCATACCCGCGCTTCAGGATCTAGTGGTCTTTAATTAAGTGCAATATCAGAAGTTATTACCGGTAGAGCTAAATAACATTTCTGTTATCGGTGGAACGAATATATATATATATATATATATATATATATATATATATTGTCGTCTGCCCTGAAGCACATGCTTCATTGGTTTGTATTCAGAACGACCCTGATTGTAACTTATCATTTCACAAGTTTTACAAAATGAGAGACCTTATGATGCATACAAGTACCAAACAAGATAGAGATTAATTACAATGTAAAAATAAAGAAATTACTCAATACCAGAAAATAAATCTACCTTTTAATGAATGGATATTAGCGATCAGTCTCTAGAATCCGTCAGATACTAAATCACAAATAGTTAAAAAACAACATAAAAAATTACCAACATAAAAGGTTAGGAGGAGCACATCCCGAACATTCAAGGAATGTAGGCTCAACAGCTTTATACTAGGCCCGATAAGGGTCCATAAAAAGTCAGACGGTTACATAACAAGTGTCAAGTGGTTATATATACCAAAAAAAACTCTATACAAAGGTTTACACTTTACTACTTCCATCTCTCTCTGTTTCCCCTGTTTTCGATTGATTGTAGAGAGAAGAGGAAGAAGAAGAAGAAGAAGATGGTGAGAGGAAAGATAGAGTTAAAGAAGATAGAGAATGCGAACCGTCTTCAAGTCAGTTTCACCAACAGACGCAAAGTGTTGATGAAGAAGGCTAACGATCTTTCGATCCTCTGCGACGCTGACGTAGCTCTTATCGTCTTCTCCAACACGGGAGACGTTTACAATTTCTCTAGCCGCAGGTAAATCTCAAAAATGATTCTTTTTCGTTTTGAGATTTGGAAAAAATATCAACTTTCGTTGTTTCTTGCGTCCGAAGAAAACAGAGCAGATTATAAATCTTAGGGTTTTGTGTGTTTAAGGACTCGAGATTAGTAGTAGAGTCGATTAATGTTCTTGAAGAGACCAATTAACGGAAGGTTTTGTGTTCAAGTATGGAGCAAATACTCTCTAGATATGGGTACATTGCTGCTGATCACAGACAGAGACAAGAATCTATGTGTTCTTGAGATGTTTGTTCATGAGAGCAGGAGCTTGAGGGTATGAGTTTCTCGGATCTTGTTTCTCTTGAAAGCCAGTTGAATGATAGCTTGCTTAGTGTCAAAGATCAAAAGGTGAACGAATACTATTTTTTTTTATTCAAAAGATTGAAAAGAATCATCTCTGACTTGCAAAGTTTTCAGACAATCTTGCTCAACCAGGTAGAAACATCTCGGTTACAGGTAAATAACATGGCTACTCCTCTAACTCAATCATCACCAATGTTAAATCTATATCACAATCTGTATTCATTTGCTTACTATGCTTTACCAGGAGAAAATAGCATTGGAAGAGAACCAACTTTTGCGCAAACAGGTAAGAGATTTTGTTTAAATCGTTACAACTAGCTCACCATATCTCTTTACTGATTCAAAGCTACTTTACTCCTCAGATAGAGTCGATGGTGGGGAGAGGTTCATCAGGACCACAAGTAGATCCTGAGAGCTCTTCATCAGATGAGAATGACAAAGAGGATCACCATTCCGACACTTCCTTGCAGCTGGGGTAAGATGTAAACAAAAGCCTTACCTTGTGTTCCAAGCTTTTCCATTCTGTTGAATTAACTTGTGTTTTTTTTTGGCTTCTTTGCAGCTGGGGAAAGAGAAAGAAGCTGAAGATCGAACGCCCTGCGATAACTCTCGAAGTGCAAGTGTCTTCTGATTGATCGATATCAATCACTCTCTTAGTTTCGGTGTTTGGTATTCGAGAGGTTTTATTGTGCATTCTTCCTTGTTTAGTATATAGATTTTGCTTTTATGTTTTCACTCAGGTAATCAACATTAGTTTCTCATGTTAACGTTTCCAACAGAGAAGTAACAGAACATATCAAACGCCAAGATGAGAATGAATCAGGAGAAGAACAATTTCCAGTTTTTTGCTATATTACTAACAATTTTTGCATTCAAGGCATAATTATGAAGGTTGTCATTTCACATGTTAGGAGCATAGCACTTCCCAACATAAACACTAAAGATTCAATATAACTACGACCACAGTGTTTAGAATAATCACTGAAGTGTTTACAACACAAAAGATAAACATTCAACATTCAAGGAAACTACTTACCATAATTTTCAACAATAATAGACTCTAAAATATATCCATTTCAAAAAAATATGAGACCTTATTAATACAAACAAACACCAAACTAAAGAAATTACTAACACCATTTAAACTGACCAGTGAGGGTTAGGAGGATAACACAAAACAGAAAATACTGCAACAATCTCCTAGAGTCTCTCACCTACGTTAGTCTACCAGACTCCAAAATATACCAATTTCAAAAAAAATAAGAGACCTTATTAATACACACAAGCACCAAATTAAGGAGATTCTAACACCGCTTATAATGAACACTGAGGGTTAAGAGCATGACACAAAAACAGAACATTCAAGATTCAAAGAAACTACTGTCACTATCTGCAGGAGACTATCAGCTAAGTTGATCTACAAGACACTTCAAAATACACCGATTTCATTAAAATAGGAGATCTTATAATACGTACAAGCACCAAACTGAAGATAGTAGAGATAACACACTGTAAACACACATGTAATGTTCCAATATATATATATATTAAATCTACCTGTTCACAGTGGCGGATCCAGGATCAATTATTATGGGTGTCAGATAATGTGGGCCTTGGCCCAGTATAACAATAGTTGAGGAAAATAAAAAGAACATATGCTTCGGGTAGTTCGAACCATTGAAAAGGGATGTTAAATGATGGGATAGTTAACCAAATGAACAACCTATTCTTCAACCATACATGTTAAACATGTTCTTACTTATTTTTTAACTTGTGTCAGCTGCAACCCTATTTGTCAACGTAGGTCCGCCTCTGCCTGTTCATCAATGATTATCGTAGCAATCAGTTTCTAGAATCTCACAAAGTTGCTAAACGACTGAGAGAAATGTTGCCAATACACCTTAATAGAACATTTTCAACTATAAATGGAGCTGAGATCTTCGTTTCCAATTTATTGACTTTTTTACGTGTATGCCACTTAACTTTTTTTTTTTTTTTCACTTAACTTACTTTGTCAATTTTTATTTGTAATAGTAACAATTTATAAGAGAAAATAAGTCAAGAAAGCATATACCAGAAGGTGTCATTTCACATGTTTACATTGATCAAAGAGGGTTAGGAGCATAGCATAAACACTAAAGATTCAAGATAACTACGACCACAATCTGCGGAAGCGTCTCGCCTACGTTGATTTACAAGACACTCCAATTTAAGTCTATTTCATAAACAAATAACAGACACTATAATACATACAAGCACCGATCTGACTAAAAATTAATATATATTTTGTAATCAATATAAAGATTACTAACAGTGATCACGGAAGTTTAGGAGGAGCACAACACAAAACATACACATTCAACATTCAAGAAATTACTATCGCAGTTTTCACGAGCATTACATATGTTGATTTACAAGAGACTCCAATATACCATCTATTTCATAAAAAAAGACACTATAATACTTACAAGCACCGATCGAACGGAAACTTAATAAATATTTTTGTAATCAACATAAAGATTACTAACAGTGATCACTATAATACATGCAAGCACCGATCGAACTAAAATTTTAATAAATATTTTTGTAATCAACATAAAGATTACTAACAGTGACTACTGAAGGTTAGGAGGAGCACAACACAAAACATACACATTCAACATTCAATGAAATCACTATCACAGTTTTCACGAGTCTCACCAATGTTGATCAACAATAGACTATAAAATATATATCCATTTCATAACAGAGAGATCTTAAAATACACGCAAGCACCAAATAACACCGGCTAAGAGCATAACAAAAAAAAAAAACAAAAACATTCATCAAGATTAGAAATCCTACTACAACAACATGCTAAAGTCTCTCACCTATGTTGATCTACAAGACTCCATCACAAAATAAGAGACATTATAATACATACAAGCACCAAACTACATAGATTCTAACAGTGTTTATAATGATCAAGGAGGGTGAGCATGACATAAAACACAGAAACGTTAAAAGTTCAAAGAAACTACTACCACAATCTGCAGAAGTCTCTCACCTGCATTGATCTACAAGAGACTCCAAGATACATTTATTTCATAAAAAAGGAGACCTTATAATACATACAAGCACCAAACTAAAGATAATTAATATAGATTACCAAACCCTATAAACGCACAATATACTGTTCCACTAGTTAAAAGAATCTACTTGTTCATCAACAGATATGTAAGCAATCAGTTTCTAGAACCTCTAAGGATGCTAGATAAATGAGAGAAATGTTGTCAAGACAGCTTAATAAAACATTTTTAGTTATAAACGGAGCTAAGATCTTCCTTTCTAATTTCATTACCTTTACTGCTTTACAAATAACACTTAACGTAGTTTGTAAATTAAAATAGATGTAATAATACCAATTTAAAAGAGAGAAAGTAAGGAAAAAAATATACCTGAAAATCCTTATGAAGCACATACCGACACAAACGAAACTATAGCCTTCACTTCATGTATGTGTCACATTCATGTGATTTTCATAAAATTGTATTAACTAAATAACAAACAAGTTTGAAAAGCACATACCTGTCAAAGAATCTGCTCGCTTGATATCTTCTCTGAGTCCTTATGAAGCACATAAAACCTGAGGAAATCAAAATTAATTAGACTTTAGTTCACGCAAAAATGACTCATACTTTTTTTTTGTAACACAACTTATATTATAAAAGGCTCAATGAGCATCAATGTTTACAACTGAAGCAGAAGATCCCGGAGCCATGCTCGACGGTAGAACGAAACTAGAAAACATTACAAAACAACTAAAGATAAAACCATTTCGGGGCGAGTCATGCTCAGCGAAATGAAGAAACCCAAAAGGCAGCTCCACTTTTGTTCCCATGGCGATTGTTCTCAAGAACAATTGATAGTCGAAAACGACGTTGAAACACCTATTAGAAGAAGTCGGAATGTTGAATAGCAAGAACTTTAGGTGAGAAGCTCCAGAACTATAGACAACACTGAGAGTACGGAGTCCTATACGACTTGATTTGGCGTTGAAACAAGCATAATCAGCTTTAAATCCAACAAGACTTACCGAAGAGACTAGGTGAATCTCAAGCTCTAACTTTACCTCCAAAGAGGCACTTAGGATGAAGTTTGATGACAGAGCTGAAGGTTTAGTTGGGTCAAAACCTCGGAACTCAACATTACCGTGTCGAGCCCAACAAGTTGTAGCCAAAGGAGACCTAAGCATACAGTCATCGCACTCGTTCAACCAGAACATGTGTGAGCAAACATTGGATAAGAGATAAAAAAGCTTTGGGATGGTTGGGTCTCTGTGTAACAGCTCCGATCTGAAGGTCGCATAGTTGACTCTGTGAATAACCGTCGATGTTTGAGACGGCTTAATGTGATAGAGGCGCAGTGGTGACATAGTAGCGAGAAAATCTGGCGCGTCCACACTCTTGCACAGTAGTTCCGGCAAAGAGGAAAGGGCTGAGAGGATCATAGAGCCAACTCTGTGAAGAACCGTCGATGCTTGAGACGGCGTAGTGTGTTGGAAACGCAACGGTGACGTAGTGACGAGTAAATCTAGTGAGTCCACATTCTTGCACAGTATATCTGGCGACGAGGAGAGGGATAAACGAGACAGTGAAAGAGGCGAGAGAGGTGGTGGCGTCGAGAGGAGCAGGAGAGGAGGTGGCAGTGAGCGGGGTAGTAGTGATAATGCCGGTAGGATGGATGGCGGCGGCAGTTAAGGCCACAGTGAAGTAGACGGAGGAGGCGGTAGGTGAGTAGATGTTCTTGACGATATTCCAAGAGGGGGCGGGACCTGGGGTCAAGCGGAGCATCTGAATTCCGATATTACCTTACCGGGATTCATATTTCTCAACAAACCTAGGCTGAGACGTAGCCCCAATACAACAAAATGAAGGACCAAATCAAGAGATCTGTCTATTTGAAACCCTCGGTTAAGATTCTTGAACCAGTGTTCGAGATTTGGAGTTGATGAATTGACGAGGCGGTTCTGTGGAGAGGAGGCTTGTTGACCGCTGTCTAGATCCGGCGAGGGGGAGAGGCGGAGTAGAAGAGGCTCAGGAATTTGGTTGGAGAGGGGAGTGACGATATAACAAGAATTGGAATGCGTAGGAGAGACGACGACCTGGAGAGGAGTCGGAGGGACGATTGTGAGAGACGCCGGCGAGACAGAGCCGTAGGAGACGGCGAAGACACAGGCCCAGATGTTGAAGACGACGATAGAGCAAGGAGAAACCAGATCGGAGCAAGTGACGGAGTGGAGGACCCGACGCCGGCGGCCAGAGGCCTTACCGGTGTCGAGAAAATTTGCTTGCGGCGCTGCTTCGGAAATCGTGTCTAGGAGCGTCTCTAGGGCGAACTGCAAATGACTCATACTTACCTTGTGAATTTTACGATGTAAGTGGTAAAGTAGTGAAGTGAGAAATCAATTTTTGGTTCATAGTCTCTGACTTAAGACCATCTCTAATGGTTTACTCTATTTTAGAGTAGTTTTTACTCTAATATAAAGTAACTCTAAAATATAGTAGGATTTCTCTCCAATGGTTTACTCTATATTTAACTCTAAAAAGAATTTTCTTAAATATTTTATTTTTTATTTTATGACTAATACCTTTTACTTACAAAATTTACAAATTGATCCCTTATATTTTATTTTCACAAAGTTATTATAAATTATATATTTATATCAAACATTTATTGTCTTAAAAATTACATTACATTATATTAAAACTTAATACATTTAACTTAAACATCACCATTAGTGTATCTTTCCCACGAATGATCAATTAACAAATTTCGAAGCAAAAATGAGCTTTTTTATTTTTGATTTTTCTATATCGACCAAATTAGTAGGAAGACCATATGCTAACATCAAAATGCGGCCGTTACTTTTTTCAAAGACGATAATCCAACCATGCCCGTTGCATTCCTTTTTTGTGTGAAGTAGTTTATCATAACTTCAACGGCTTCGATTATACGAAGGAATATAAGACGAGACATACGATATCTCCTACGAAACATAACATCATTGTACACCGGCGTCTCCGAAAAGTAATCGTTGAACAATCTATAACTTGGTGATAAACAACATCGGTTATCAATACCTTAAAAGAAAGAAATACTGAATTTTTGGAACAACTAAAGAAGACAAGAGCACAACGAGAATACCACTTGGAGATTCAAAAGAAGAATTATTCTTTGAATGAGCTGGAGGAAGAAAACAAATATTCATTTTGTGATTTGAATTCAGTGCAAGATCCAGAAGTTCGTGCATATTTTTAAGATGAACGAACACGAATTTTACAAAAAAGACGTGGTAAACAACATGAACAAGAAGCTACTCCTTCGCCTACCTCATTTGGATAATACTTTAACAATCTTGGTGGATCTGAGACAATTTACCAGAATATTAAATCACAATTATCTATGATTTTAGTTTTATGTTATGTTGCTTATTTCTAATTTTAGCATATGTTTTCTTTGGCTAATTTTATAAAATTATTTTTAATTTTAATGCTTGTTTTCTTTGGCTAATAATAATAAGTTTCAAACGTTTGTATATTGTTTTGAAGAGAATTATGTAATGTTTGCATAATTAAATTACATAAATAGTTACAAAATGAAAAGATTAAAAAATAAAAGGACTAAAGTATAAATAAAAAAGTTTCACTCTATAATAGAGTAAGAAATAGAGTTACTCCAAATATATAGTAAGAAATAGAGTTACACTATTTTAGAGTGAGATATAGAGTGGGGTTGGAGAAATTTTTTCTCTATAATAGATTTTGGTGTAGAAAATAGAGTGGGTTGGAGATGCCCGTTGAGCGTCTTTATACAAAATATATGATAAATAACATTTGTGACATAGTATGGACACGTAAATAAATGGTACAACTAATAAAATTATATTTTGTGTATGGTACAACTATTTTTTTTCAATTTCATAGTCCAAGTATAACTACGTTCAAGTCGGTACAACTCATAAACTGGTACAACTAAATGAACATATTAACACGTAGTTGTACCGGTTTTAGAGTTGTACCGGCTTGAACATAGTTGTACTTGGACTACGAAATTGAAAAAAATTAGTTGTACCATACACAAAATATAATTTTATTAGTTGTACCGCTTGTTTGTGTTTATACTATGTTTACAATATTCTCGAATCATAAATTTTGTAAAATATGTCTTGTGAATGTTTTCTAAATATATTGTGGTGAAAAAAAGTAAATAAATATTAAAAGTCTAATGTAGTCTGATGTATATTAATTTTGTAGGTTTTTAGCTATTAATTTTGATCATTTTATGTTTAAATATTACATTTAGGCATTATTAGGAGTTGCATTTGTACATTTTGCATACACAGGGGTCTGGTTGTATAATCAGAAGTTCTGGGGCGAAATAGAGGAGAAAACTATAACTTTTAGAAGTTTGAGGCCACAAACGAAGATATGCAAAGTGCAGGGACCAATTCTATAAAAAATCTCAAAGTTGAGAAAAGCTTTGGATCTTTCGATCCGCGAGGGTGGAATCGCCAATTCCCAATTTGCAAGCTTGATTCGTTCGATTTGTTTGTCCTCGACCTAAGCTTCTTCCTGACCAACATGAATTGATCGTTTTTGGGAAGATCGATAAGCTCGATCGTGTACACCGGCCCACTGATTGTGACGACACAGACGATGAGGATGAGCTCGCGGCGGTGATGAAAAAAGATGACGGCGCAGACGGTTCGAGACGGTGGAGCAGCGACGAGGAGATCCGGCGGTCTAGAGGGAGAGAAGGTCCGGCGGTTTTGAGAGGTCCGGCGGTCGAGATCGTATCCGTTTTGAGATTTATCTTTTTTTTTATTTTTATTTTTTACTCATTTCGTTAAGGCTAAATACGTAAATCAACTTGTAGGAGTCCATACAGATTTTTTTTAGTATGATGCAGAATTTTTTTGGCCATGTAAGAGCATATAAAAAAAAGAAACTTGCAATTTCCAAAACTCTATATTTGAAGTTTAAATGTGTCTTTTCCAAAAGCAAAACTTCAAATTCAACTTCAAAACTATTTGTATTTTATAATATGGACCTTATATTTGTTATAACTAATTTGAATTCGTAAAACTTTTGTAAACAACTAGCACATATATAAACATATTACAGCAATATTAATTAATAAAATATTCTATAAAATTTTAAATAAAAATAACTTAATTAATATTAAACTTCAATCAAAAACTGAACTCCAAATTCAACTGAACTCCAAATTCAACTTCAAAACTATTTGTATTTTATAATATGGTCCTTATATTTATGAAGTTCAACTCCAAAAACACCTCTAAAATTTTATAATATGGTCCTTATATTTTATAATATGGTCCTTATATTTATGTTTGAAGTTCTCAAAATTCAACTCCAAAAACACCTCTATATTTGAAGTTTAAAGGTGTTTTTCTCCAAAAACTGAACTCCAAATTCAACTTCAAAACTATTTGTATTTTATAATATGGTCCTTATATTTATGATAACTAATTTGAATTCATAAAACTTTTGTAAATAACTAGCACATATATAAACATATTACAACAATATTAATTAATAAAATAGTATATTAAAATATATATACATTTTAAAAATAACTTAATTAATATTAAACTTCAAACAAAAAACCATATTAGTGCATTTCGAAGTAAAAAGGGCTCTCCTCATTTTTACTTTGTAGATTACAAGCTAAAAATTGCTGAAATCGGGTGATATTAATTCTTGTAAATACATTAGACCAGAACAAGAAAGTAAAAGAAAAACATATGATATTGCTAAAAGACTAATTTTTATCGATGATATTAATACTCGTGAATATATTCGATATAAATAAGAAAAAATTGTACGAAAAAAGACATCAAAAACAACAAAACAACAACAACCATCTTCAGTTAAACAAAAAAAATTAGAAAATATTTGAAAATTTTGAAGGTTCCGGATCAAACTTACCTAACTATTAGTGTTGTTGTAATATTTAAATTTGTGTAATAGTTATGTATTCATGTACTTTTTAAAAGCTTTTTTGTTAAGTTTATTTTGTATATTATTGTTGTCTAAATCAAGTTTAAAATATTTTAAGTCTTATTTTAAATTTATTTAATTTTATGTGTAAAATTTAAATTATGTAAACAAAATTTATATATTTATGAGATATGGTTTAAAACAATAAACAAAAAAAAATATTTATGAATCATAAATGTGATGTGTAGTTGTATGAACTAAAATGCAAATAAAAATATGAAACTTCAAATTTGAAGTTTTGAATAGTGAAACTTCAATTATAGAGTTTTACTCTTCAAAACTTCAAATTTAAAGTTTTGAAGTTCTTTTTTGGGGAGCAAAAAAGTCTCAACTACTTTAAAAGTCTCTACTACTTTAAAAGTCTAAAGCCAAAAGTTCATACCAGGCAGAGCCTAATCTGTAAACCGGCTCTCTGATTTAAAGCTTTGACCCTGAGAGACAACGTTAGTCTCTGCGATCTGAGAAAATCAAAGGTGAAAGATGGGTTGCAGATGTGCTTGCTCATGGTGATTTTTGGTATCGTAGTTGCCTCTCAAGGTCTCAATTGCTTCTTTGACCTCAGCTGCAACAAAAGTGTTCGACACTGAGAGGTTGGAACGAGAACGTAGACAAATGCATAGCAGAAGCATTTTTGACACAATGTTGTTAACTTGATAGTTGATATACCCATTCTTTGGTGAATTACTCCCAGATCCAGGATGTTCACGTAATCTTGACTTCACTGCATTCACAGAAATTCACTATCTCCTGAACTTAACATAGTAGGAGTGACCTGATGAAAGAAGATAAAACGTAAGCAATGCATGAAAAAGCATCCTCATTTCTTTAGAGGTAAATGAAGGATGAAAGTGGAGCAGTATCATTTTATGGTGAGAGTTTCTGCGGTTGTGCTGGAGCAGCTGATATAAGAAAATGATGCCTTTGATGATCTCTAGACATTTACTCCATCTTCAAACACACGAGTCAGAAGTAAAAGCTGATGAGCAGAGTTTGTAAAAGGTTTAAAGCCTTTGTTGTTCCAAATTCAAAATCTCTCACTAACTGAAGATTTCATCATAACAGAACTTCCTATTGTGTGATGGGAACTAAAATATTGAAATTCTTGGAGAATTTGATTGGATAGGTAAATAAATATGAGGTATTCGGTCCAGCCTCTCAGCAACCCTAATATTCTATCTTGTAAAAAGATAGAGTAGAAGATAAATTATGTAATGCATCCACGTTGAAAAAAAAGTAGTTCAATTAAAAGCCACATGGATATTATCATGACAAAGATTTCTCCAAACCACACATATATAACATAAAAACAAGGTTTTCAATTCCAGATAAAGCAAAGCAAGTTTTAAGTTAAACAACTTCTTCTTCTTCTTCTTCTTCTTCTTCTTCTTCTTCTTCTTCTTCTTCTTCTTCTTCTTCTTCTTCTTCTTCTCCTTCCTTCTCTTATCTTCTTCTTCTTCTTCTTCTTCTTCTTGCTGACTTAGGTGGGGGATTTGGCTTTGGACTTGATCATTAGGAGCAATTTCTTCTTTTGAAAATGATCCGAGCTGCTTAGCACTACAAGAAAACAAAGGTATTCTGACGGACATTCCGACGGAAAATGAAATCCTCGGAATATCCCGAGAAATTTCAGAGGAAATTCCGAGGAAACACAAAATTGGGTTTCCTCGGAAAAAACCGATGAATTCCGAGGAAATATTATAGCCGTTGGAGAGCCGTTGGGGGATTTTACAAAATTCCGA
>NC_027753.1:7433094-7433313 GCF_000695525.1 Brassica oleracea var. oleracea
TTAGTCGATATATGTGCTCGTTCAGAACTTCATGTTGATGAGAATGGTAGGGCTCCTTTTCCCATATACCGACTTGATGCAGAGGGAAAAGATGCGTTCTTTGATTGGATTTCAAACGACGTGGAGTTTCCAGACGGTTACGCATCAAATTTGCGTAACTGTATCGACAGAAAGGAAGGAAAGTTTACTGGCTTGAAAAGCCACGATTGCCATGTAATG
>NC_027753.1:7433428-7433562 GCF_000695525.1 Brassica oleracea var. oleracea
TTGAGATTCTCGATCGATCGATGGGATAATCTAATCGATCGATCACATTGTTACGCTTTGGTCCATGTTAGTGATTGATCGATGCATTTTTGGATATATATACATCGATCGATCCGTTTATAAAAAAAATTAAT
>NC_027753.1:7436646-7439779 GCF_000695525.1 Brassica oleracea var. oleracea
GAGGCTGAACCAGCAAATGATGGAGATGATGCAGAGGATGTACCCGAACGAGGTGTTCCCGGACGTGCCAGACCCGTAGTTTTTTTTTTTCCAAAAACTCAGAATGTTTTATTTTTATTTCTGAAACTTTGAATATTAATTAATATGATTTCAATTTTAATTTAAATTTTATATTTTCGAATTTAAATTTTAAAAATTTTATTTTTTATAAAAAATTAATATTTTTTACATTTCGAGGAAATTAATTATATTTTTTACTCGATCGATCGATGCGTTTTTGGACATATATCCATCGATCAATCTGTTTATAAAAAAACATTCGGAATATACCGAGGGACATCTTCCTCGGAATATACCGAGGGACACCTTTCCTCGGAATATACCGAGGGACATGTTCCTTGGAATATTCCGAGGAAGATTTCCCTCGGTATATTCCAATCGATCGATGGATAAATGTCCAAAAATGCATCGATCGATGAATTTTATACCGAGGGAGGACTTCGTCGGTATAATTCCTAGGACATTTCCGACAAACTGGTGATCCTCGGAATTTCCTCGGAAATTCGTTTCCTCGGAATTCCGTCGGAAAATTCCGAGGGATTTCCGAGGAAAGAAGAAATTCCGAGGAATTATTTCCGAGGACTTGTTTCGTCGGTATGTCGTCGGAATAACGTTATTCCGACGAAATTCCGACGATTTTTTCCCTCAGTATCCTTGCTGTTTTCTTGTAGTGTAGTTGTGCTGTGTCGGGCTCCAAAAAAAAACAATTTATCAATAACCATCTGATTAGATGCTTGATATATATACACAGTGGAGAGATGGTGACATGAATGTAATACCTTGATGACGACGACTTAGACATGGTGGTGTTGGTTGTGGTAGCATGAGACCTCTCCTTCCTCTCCTTCTTCTCCTCCCTTATTCTCTGTTATAACAACAATATAAGATGAAACCAAAATCAACCAAAATAACAAAAGCCTAGATATGACATAAACTTATCAATTGCAAAGGAATATTATATGGGAAGAAAGTAAAATAACCTTCAACTTAGCAGCATCAATAGGGCCCTAGCTACATTATATATATATACATAGAGGGGCGGATCCAGGTTATTAATTAAGTGGGTGCACTATTGATTACAAAATGGAAAATGTCACAAAGTTGTTTCGAACTCGAGTCTGGTATGGGTGCACAACACCACTTTACCACCTGCTCAAACTGAATTTTTATGTTTTTCTATATGAATACTACATTATAAATAAATATTATGGGTGCACAGGCCCCTATAGTGGGTAACCTGGCTTCGCCCCTGTATATATATATATGCCCGTAATTTGGGCTTAAGGCAAGCTTTATAATCTTCAACCCCTGGTCCAGCCCATACTATTTATTATACCCAAAACTATTTAAAAAATGGCCAAAACCGAACAGAAAAATAAGTCCATATAAATC
Source organism: Brassica oleracea var. oleracea (assembly GCF_000695525.1). Lineage (NCBI taxonomy): Eukaryota > Viridiplantae > Streptophyta > Magnoliopsida > Brassicales > Brassicaceae > Brassica > Brassica oleracea. Next base: position 7,438,099 of record NC_027753.1, read on the forward strand.
TCTTTTTTGTTCATTTTGGACACAGATAGCCCTGGCCAACTAAAATAAAATTCATATTAATTATTTTAAAAGGTCAAGAAAATATGAAAAACTATACAAAATGTATATAAACAAGAAAAAAAATCATACGAAAAATATTTTGGTTGACTAAATATTAGGGGAACACAATTTTATTTTTAGATCTACGAATAGTAGAAAACACAATATAGTGTCTGCGAGCATGTAGATTGTAATTTCGGTTAACTACATAGGTATCTGCAGCTCTTAGAACGTAATATCTATGGTCATTAGTCTACCATCGTAGATTGAATTAACCGACAACTGGGAGATGACCAACTCTTTCAATGAATTTGAGGTTTTACCAAAAACTTAGCAATCTCAATTCCTTGTGGGAAAGAACCGCCACTGCAGCAAAAGAAAACTCTCAAGTGTTCAAGAACAAAAAGAAAAGCACTTCTGTGGTTATATAATCATATCACCTGTTGGCTCGAAAATCCAAGACAGCTGCATTTTACATTGTTGCCTCTCAAGGTCTCAATTGCTTCTTTGACCGCAGCTACAACAAAAGTGTTCGACACTGAGAGGTTGGAACCAGAACGTAGGCAAATTTTGAAGATAACGTCAAAAGAATGCATACCAGAAGCATTTTTTGACAGAATGTTGTTAGCAATCTTTGGTGAATTACTCCCAGAGCCAGGAAGCTCACGTAATCTTGACTTCACTGAAGCCAGTAAGCAATGCAGGTGCTGGGAAGAGAATACGCCCCCTCTTTAACCAAAGCATTAAAAGCATCCTCATTTCTTAGAGGTAAATGAAGGAAGAAAAGTGGATAGGTGGCTCACTGCAACATCTGTGTGCAGTATCATATTATGGTGAGAGTTTCTGTGGTTGTGGTTGTGTTATAAATTCCCAAAGATAACATTGCCGGGTGCGCATTATTTGCAGGACCACCTGGAGCAGCTGATATAACAAAATGATCCCTCTGATGCAGGACTACCTTCAACCAAAACATTTACTACATCTTACAAGAGACAATCTCTAGAAGCTTGATTCAGAAAAGCGGTTCTCAGAAACTCCTACCGCTAGTTTTGTAATCATTTTCTTGATAGCCATGTCTAAACACAAACAAACACCAAAGTCAGAACTAAGCTGGGCAGAGTTTGTAAAAGGTAAAAAGCCTTTGTTGTTCCAAATTTAAAGTCATACATGTCTCTCCTCTGTTGTTTAATGGTAACGACAGAGATGGAGGAGACAAGAAGAACAAAAACTAGCCCAACCAATGCCACCGAGACAATTCATTCTGAAACTAACTGAAGATTTCATCATAAGAGAACTTCCTATTGTTAGCTTCCAAATTCTTGCTTCCAATTACAAAGATGTGAAGGGAAATAAAATATTGAAATTCTTGTGAATCTTGGAGGGTTTAAAATTTTGTTTATATATTAAATATAAAATTTTGGCATTTAAGAACTGAATCCGAAAACCTAGACTCTTATGTCACTACAAGAAAACAGCGGTATTCAGACGGACATTCCGACGGAAAATGAAATCCTCGGAATTTCCTCGGGATATTCCGAGGAAACACAAAATTTGGTTTCCTCGGAATTTCCTCAGAATATACCGACGGAATTCCGAGGAAATATCAATACGTCGGAATATTCTTATGGAATACCGAGGAAAA
>NC_027753.1:7443785-7447699 GCF_000695525.1 Brassica oleracea var. oleracea
CATTAAAACAGATTATAATTTGGCTGAAGACTGTGTGGATGCGATTGCTGATTTTGTAAAAGGTATTTTGTAAAAGGTATTCTACCGCAAGAGCGATCGTGGCGGGAAGGACATGTACAAGCACAATTTGGGTGCCCAGACTATTGCCACTCTGGGGGATCGCTTGGTAAGTTCAATCTCTCTTTTTTTTTTAATTATTTAAGTATTTTTATTTTATTTTTTACGCATTTCTTCTAATTTCTAATGTTTGTTTAAATTTTGTTTTTTTCAAGGCGGATGAAAATGATGGCGAGCCGGTTGATGATTTCGTCCTAATGAAGACGACACATACCAACAAGCACACCGGGGAGATTGATGATGGTGTTGTGAGGGATGTGCTCAGCCTGATCGAAGCTCAGAAGGAAGATGAAGATACCCGTCTATCTCAGCTTCAAACCGACCTGGACGCCACTTCGACGGCTTCGACCAACTTGTCCCAGATTCGAATCAACGAAATCGTTGAATCAGTATGTTCTTTATAAAAAAATTCAATTCATTTATTTCTTTATTTTCATTTTATCATCTTTTCTATTATTTAAATTTGTTTATTTTCTATTTCAGTCGGTTCCAAATAAGAAGGGACGTTTGGTCGGTTTGGATCGTCGCCGGTCGGTTCCTCCTTCTTCTGCACCACCGCCATTTGTTGATCCAGAAGTACTTACGGCTCAGTTGCAGGACAAGGATGATCGCATATCTTTGTTGGAGACCCAGATAGCGGCTCAACAGGCGGGCTATGAGGCACAGAGGAGGCTGAACCAGCAAATGTTGGAGATGATGCAGAGGATATACCCGAATGAGATGTTCCCGAACGTTCAAGACCCGTAGTTTTTGTTTTTCCAAAAACTCGGAATGTTTTATTTTTATTTGTGAAACTTTGAATATTAATTAATATGATTTCAATTTTAATTTTAATTTTATATTTTCGAATTTAAATTTCAAAAATTTTATTTTTAAAAAAAATATTTTTTTTTGAAATTCCAAGGAAATGAACCCTCGGAAATTTCTGAGGAAAATTTCCTCGGAAATTTACCGAGGGACTTCTTCCTCGGAATATACCGAGGGACTCATTCCTCGGAATTTTCCGAGGGCTCCGTTCCTCGGAAATTCCCGATGAAAATTCCGAGGAACATTTCGTCGGAACTTCCGAGGATTGGACCATCGGAAAGTCCATCGAAATATCCCGAGGAAGTTCTCCCTCGGTATATTCCGAGGAGCTTTCCGACGAACTGGTGGTCCTCGGAGTTTCCTCGGAATTCCGTCGGAAATTTCCGAGGGATTTCCGAGGAAAAATGAATTTCCGAGGAGTTATTTCTGAAAACTTGTTTCGTCGGTATGTCGTCGGAATAACGTTATTCCAACGACATACCGACGATTTTTTCCCTCGGTATGTCGCTGTTTTCTTGTAGTGTGTGGATGATGATGATACTGCTGTCTACATTGTCACACATAAACAACCTCCGTTTGTTCATTTATATGAGGGGAAGAGCTTAAACAAGTTACACATAGACACCAGAGAGCTAAGCATGGCCATGCAACACTTCTAAATTCAAACCAAAATTACAACCAAGGTACTGAAAAACTATTTCTTTATGTTTCACTAGATTCTCTGTGAGTTAAACCCTTATTGTATTGACTTTCATTTTAGTTTTCTTATAGAACTGATTCAAGGAAACGTCATGGGAGGTGGGAGGTCAAAACGACCACCATCTACTGGTTAAACTCATAATTCTTTTCTGAAAAACATTAAAAGGAGAAAAATATATAAAGCTTTATAACTACAATTATCAGATCAATGGATTTGCTACCTTTGTTAGCTCACATCAGGTATGTATATAGTTCTTGATCATTCTATAATAAGATTGTCTACAACTTATTTTCAGTCAGCTGGCCTTGAAAAGAACTACACCGGCTTTGAACACGAATGGCCTGGACATAAGCGGTTACAGTGCTACTGTGACAGCTGAAGGACAAAACATGCCCGCCAATGATCCAATAGAGCCACATGTTACCGTGTTAACACCCGGTTTGATTGGGACTCTGAACTGGCTCACACCTTTGTTGCATTCTCTGCTATTTAAGTTTTTGCATTATCAATAAGTTGAACTATTTCTCGCACTGGAGCATGTCCTTGGTATTTTTGTTTGTCTACATTTTAATGAATGAAAATTTGAAGTTTATTAACAGATTATGTTTTATTGATAATACTTTTGCCCAGAATGATGCTGAGACTGAACTGAACATCCATCTACCTACTAAAAAACTGTCACACATTAGTATCAGGCATTTGGTTAAACGCAGAGCCGGCCCTGGGCCCAAACGAAAGAAGCCCATGCTTCCGGCCCCTATTTCATTAAGTAATTAACCGGCCGCCTTTTTTATATCAAAACTGTCTATATTCTAGTGGTCATCATGTACTAGAGATTTTTAGGAAGACCTCGGTTCGAATACTGTTGTGTGCAAAGTCTTTTTTTCCAGCCATTTTTTTGTTTGGGCTTGTGGCCTTGAAAAGCCTAGGTCCGGCTTAAACGATCTATTTAGACCATCTTTATTTGAAGTGATCAAAGCTGTAGCCGATAACTCGTTAAAAATGTTTAATTCACCACAAATCCTTAATTGTTATAAATCATGGAGTGGATTGCCATTAACCAGGGTCGGACCGAAACTGGCCCAATACCTAGAAGATGGAGAGATGACCGAAGCCTAGAGAGAGGAGAGAGAGAGCCGATTTCAGGAGAGAGAAAGGCGGCCACAAAGCTTGGAGAAAAAGAAACTATTTCCTTTTCCTAATAGATGTAATCTTTCCATTATTATGTATTAGTAGTTTTCCTAATCCTAGTGTATTTAGGTTTTGGATACTTTCTATTTATCATCATCTTGTAATCCTTATATAAAGGAACCCCCTTGATCATTAATAAAAACACACAGAAATATTCAGACTCTAAACTCTCTAATTACGACACGTTATCAGTACGATAGACTCCAAAACCCTGAGAAAGAAAAACCCAAAACCCTAACCTAAAATCCGTCACACATAAACCCTAAATCAGGCGCAACTTAAAATCGATCTATCTCTCAAACCCTGAGGAACCAGACGACGACCCACATATTAAATTGAAGCTCCTGACGAGACGAATCCATCAGCGCAAACCGTTTGTCGATCCGATCTCAGACGCGTCCTCACTCGCAGAAACAATACACGGCGCCGTCTTGGTCTTTTGGAACCCTAATCCGAACCAACAAGATTTTCTAACGAAATTCAAATCCTGTAAAAGATAAGTTTATCATACCTTAGTTTTTTGATGATATCTTGTTCAGATTATGGTGTTCATGTAATCTAATACTCCTTGTTTTTATTTCATGAGCTAAGAGGAGTTGATGCAAAGATCTAATCCCGAAGAACCCTAGATTGTTCTTGCTTGCGTTCTAGCTTGCAAACACCCGATCAGCTAAAGCCCTTAAGCATTTCTGATCCTGGACATTCGCAGCTTCCTGTTCACAACAGAGCTAGTCCAGTTTGCATCACATCCAGCTTGAGTTCCCAATCAACCAACTCGCGAACTAGATAAGAAGAAGACGCGTCCTGATCGCATCCGACGACCTCAACACAGATCCGTGACCAGACGCAATACCGTTCCAGACAGCTCGCGTCTCGTCCCATCTTGCGACCCGATAAAGGAGCCAGCTCGCGTCCGTGTGCAACTAGAGGTTCATATGACTTTGGTGGTCCGGTTCAACCCTACAAAATAAAGGTAATTCGAAATCTGAAAACAAGAATCGAACCTGGTAGTTTTGTAAAGATTGAAACCCTAAAAGATAATCTCTAAAACTAAAAGCCATAGGTTAATAGATCAATCCCCTATGAGTAAATCGAAGCT
>NC_027753.1:7448636-7449562 GCF_000695525.1 Brassica oleracea var. oleracea
TTCCTTTAGATTTTAAGAAGAAAAACGCCTAAGACCTTGAAAGAAAGTGGTCGAGACTATACCGATGATCTCTACTGATCAAAACTATGCTACAGATCAGTATGATAAAGAGGCAAGAGATGTGGTAACCATATTGAGATAACACCACGAAATTTTACACTATATGGCATGATAGGATTAGCCATCCTAAAGTCTAAACTTGATGCAAAGATTGAAAAGGCACAGAGTTATCCCATAAAAGATCTCACGTAGTGAAACATGTACACAAAGGGAAACTCATTAGGCTTAATTGTCCCAAACACCACGACCTTATAGTATGGTCATGAGGGGGAGAGAGGATAAACCCATGATCAATACTACAAGTTCGTATACCACTATGGTCTAAAACACCATGTTATATGGCTCGGTCATTACTCGGCCATAAAGGACCATTCCTCGGCCGTAAAGGCCATGATACAAACGGCCAAATCAAAGAGGCCATTACTCGGCCGAAGAGTCCATGAGAGACATGGTTTGGCCGTGAAGGCCATAACCGGCTGAAGAGGCCATCATCTATAAAAGGTTCGGCCATGTAAGCCATTATCTATAAGATTAAGATTCTAAAGTCTATAAGCTTGGAGACATTATGTTTTACATGTATAGAATGATAATATGATCATATACATCAGGCCATATAAGTGAGCATAGATATTCCCATCTCAGATTGAATACGGGGCATAAAACCAGACATACACCATCTTAAGAGATTTTGAATAAACCACCACATACATACATGTGCCGTCTAAGATGGAACCTCAGAAGAGGTTTGGGAATATATAAGGATAGGACTTTCTCCACGAAATCAAAAGGACCGAGAGCCAAAACATGGGTGATCAAATAGTGGCCAGGTACGGATTGCATGAAACAAATGAATCAGAATATTAAAG
>NC_027753.1:7449943-7450723 GCF_000695525.1 Brassica oleracea var. oleracea
ACACACACACACATTTGTATAAAGATACATAAAGTTATAGCACTTGAACATAAAGAGATGAACGAGGATCATGAACCCACGAATGAGTACTCATACAATCATAAAAGATCATAGAGGAAAAGATAAAACATGGAGGTTCAAAGTATCTAAAGGAGAGATGAGCGTATTGGTCAAAGTATCTAAAAGAGAGATGGGCGTATTGGCCATATACATATACAGAAACGCCATCTGATAAACCAGTGAAATAGATGGATCTTGTGAGAAGTAAAGAAACCGTGAGAGATGTACATGATGTGAAGGTGTTCATGTTTTCCTACTAACAGCATTCGATTATAGCTTGTTACACAAGGTACTCACAGAGATCAAAGGAACATATTATAAGGAGATAAACTCCTATGTGGTGGATGCTGCTACAGATTTTCGAAATTGAAAATGGTCTGGTCATAAAAATGAAATTAGATACAAATGATGTAGTAAAGCAACATATGGATCACTGGATAAGATGAAAGAACAGCTTCGTTCTTAAGCTGATTCATGGACTGAAACATAAAGCAGCTGCATATAGTATGTAAAAGAAATTGATCACGCATGATCATTGATCTTGGAGTTGTATAAAAGGCAATCCAATACAGTCCATATATTTGAAATTCATTGTGATTATACTAAACCTAAAGAGGTTATTAGGCATAGAATAAATCTATGTGGGTGTCCGACCATAAGCGTCCGGCCCCGACCCTTCAAACTAAAGATGTCCGACTCTGTCCGTCTAAAGGCGTCTGG
>NC_027753.1:7450906-7501791 GCF_000695525.1 Brassica oleracea var. oleracea
TCCATAAGCTTGTGAGAGCCGAGATCTATGACCTAATAATATATATTTCAGTGTGTGATATAATCCACAGCAACAGAGGTCATGAGACACCATCAAGAGATGGATAAAGGACTGCAATGTCCGAGATAAATAAATATAGTATTGCCTAAAGCAAGAAAGATCGATGACCATATGTATGGATCATGAATATGTTTTGGCCAATAAGCCATAGTATGGTAAAATTATAAAGCCATTGATATACATCTGTGATAACCATGTTTAGTACACTGTCCATAAGTACTTGGTTTATCCGACCATAGTTAAGAGTTAAGAGTAGACGATCACGTCTAGACTATGGACACATGAAAACACGATTTGCAAAGACCCAATAGTGATCTTCGAGGACAATGTGATTCACATTATTTAGCACATATGCTTTACCGGGACACTCGATGTCAAGAGACATGAGAAACGACCTAAGAGGTCAAAGTGGTCTAGATACGGCTTAGTAATGAACTTGGCCGATTACTCCCTTCCTACATATACAGGAAAGATCACGCACCAGATGCGTAGAATGTAGAAACCTACAGTGAGGTTCACATCAGGGGGAGTAGTGCGTGTTGTACTCTTTTTCCTTCATCATGGTTTTGTCCCACTGAGTTTTCCTAATAAGGTTTTAATGCGGCAACATGAAGCGTACTACAAATCCTGTATGGTTATGGCATCCAAGGGGGAGTGTTATAAATCATGGAGTGGATTGCCATTAACCAGGCCCGGACCGAGACCGGTCCAATACCTAGAAGATGGAGAGATGGCCGAAGCCTAGAGAGAGGAGAGAGAGAGCCGACTTCAGGAGAGAGAGAGGCGGCCACAAAGCTTGGAGAAAAGGAAACTCTTTCCTTTTCCTATTAGATGTAATCTTTCCATTATTATCTATTAGTAGTTTTCCTAATCCTAGTGTATTTAGGTTTTGGATACTTTCCATTTATCTTCATCTTGTAATCTTTATATAAAGGAACCCCCTTGATCATTAATAAAAACACACACAAATATTCAGACTCTAAACTCTCTAATTACAACATTAATAGAATTCTTTGCAACCAACACATAGAGAGAAAGAGACAGTGAGAGAAAGATAATATTAATATGGAAGAAATACGAGAGATCTTGAATCCACGATAATTCAAAACCCATTATATGGTCCTTTTGAAAATCAGCCGACTATGGTTCACACACGGAGCTTTGGTCCCTCGAGTACACCTGATCCTACTGTTCTTGTGGATGACGAAGTTGTGAAAATATCAGCCATTACCTTAGAGCCACCTCGCTCTATGGAAGAAGAATCTTGCAGCAAATCCGGCGAGATCTCTGTCGTGTATGTATGTGAATTAGCTGAGATAATGGGCAAGTTTGACTTAGAGAAGGCCAAGAAAGTCGTTGGTGTAAGGCCTGGTCGAAAATATAGTAAACTTCAGTGTGGAGAATCAGTGAGATCAGACGAAAAGGTGAGACAGAGATATCAATGAGATAGATAATCCAGACTAGGAACTAACCACTAGTTCTAAGAATGGAGAATGCTAGCCTAGAAAGAGATTGCATATGAGAGTAATCACCTCAAAGGTACTAGATTCTTGAGTAAGAGAGCACAGAGAGTTTTAGGGATTTGGGAAAATGATATTATTCAGGGTTCTAAAAATCGGTCACGTCCTATCCGAAACGATTTTCTTAAAATCCGATTTACACCGATTTATATGATTCAAATTGGTTTAAATTGTTCTAAATCGGTTAAAATTGGTTAAAATCGATCTAAAATTGTCTATATATGTTAAATAAAGCAATAATATTATTACAAATCTACAAATTTGTCTACTTTATTCTGTTTTGTATATCTAATTTTGATAATTCATCACAATAATTTTATAATTAAACTTAAAAACTAAAATATATTAAACAAATATATAAAATATATAAAATAAATCAACAATTTGCTAATGCTCGCCTAGGCCCCGAATAATCCGCCTAGTCGCTAGTCCTCTATAAAGCGCCTAGTTACCGCCTAGCGATTTTTAGAACATTGATATTATTTATGATAACTTTCTTCTGCTATTGCAGGGGTACAAATACTAAAAGACAGAGAGCAGCTAACGGTCTAAATATGACATGTCTAATGACTGGAAAGCAAAAGTAAAAGTGAAAAGCAGAAATGAGATAAGCATCTTACTTGGATATTCCTTTGTGATAAGGATGTCATAGATGACTCATCCTATGACAATACTCCCTCCTTCAGAGCAACCTTGTCCTCAATGATTAAAAAGAGGGTACTTCGCCGTGAAGTCTTTGTAGAATTCCCAAGTAGCTTTGTCAGGTGATTCTCCCTTCCACTGAACCAGAATCTTTGTAACTGCAATGTTGCGGCGTTTAACAGTTTCTGTCTGCAGGATTGCCTATGGTTCCTTCGAGTTTCCAAGGTCACGCCAGTACTGAGGGATTTCAGGATCAGAGGTTGGTGGGTTAGGGCAGAGTTTGAGCTAACTGACATGGAAAGTGTCGTGTATGGCAGCCTCAGGTGGAAGAGAGAGAGAGCTTGTAAGCAACCGAGCCCACACGGTCGGTGACACGAAAAGTTTCATAGAAGCGAGGGGAGAGCTTATGTGGAACCTTTCTGTTCTTCAGTGTGTTTTGGCGATACGGTTGAAGCTTGAGATACACAAAGTTACCGATCTTGAACTCACGAGGAGAGCGATGTGCGTCAGCGTACTGCTTCATTCTGTTCTGAGCGCGGAGTAGGTGAAACTTCAGCATAATGATCACCTCTTCACGTTTTTGTAAACAGCGGTATATGACAGAGGATGAGCTTTCTCCAGGGAGGTAAGGGAGGTGTAGTGGGGGTGGTTGACCAAATACGATCTCATATGGTGTTGATCGTATGGCAGTGCGGAAAGTGGTGTTGTACCACCATTCAGCAAGGCTAAGCCACTTACTCCAAGAAGAAGGTGTCTCTGCAGTCATGCAACGGAGGTAGGTTTCCAAAGTCTTGTTTGTTACCTCAGTCTGGCCGTCGGTCTGAGGGTGGTAGGCCGTGGAGCGCTTAAGATCGACACCATGTACTCTGAAGAGCTCTTTCCAAACCTCACTCAGAAACGTTGGATCGCGATCACTCACTACATCCTTTGGCATCCCATGGAGTGTAAAAATGTTGTCCAAGTAAGCTTGAGCAACCGTGAGAGCTGTGTATGGGTGGGATAAAGCGATGAAATGAGCATTTTTGCTCAACCTATCGACAACTACCATGATACAATGCTTGCCATGAGACGGGGGCAGTCCTTCTATGAAGTCAAGACTAACAAATTCCCACACACCAGCAGGGATAGGTAGGGGTTGGAGAAGACCAGGACTGGCTGCGAGGTCATATTTGTTCTTCTGAAAAACAGAGCAGTTGCGTACATAGTTCTGAACCTCTACATTCATCTTTGGCCACTAGAACAGAGACTTGATTCGATTCAGAGTTGCATCACGACCAGAGTGACCCCCAATGGCTGAGTCATGAACCCATTTGAATATATGCGTCTTGATGGTATGATCATTGCCAACAACAAGCTTCCCTTTACGGCGTAATTCATTGTTGCAGAATGTATACTGACGGTGGGATGACTTGTCTTTCTGCAGGTCTGAGATCATCTTCTGGAGATGTGAATCAGTTCCCAGAGGAGCTTTATAGAATCGTAGAAGCCGGTGTGAGCTTGAGAAAGGGTCATAGAAAGCAGCTCAGAACCATAGACTCGAGATAGAGCATCTGCCACAACATTCTCCTTTCCTTGTTTGTAATGAATTTCGAAGTTGTAACCCATCAACTTTGACAGCCACATGTGTTGAAAGGGTGTGGTGATCTTCTGCTCCATAAGGTATTTGAGGCTGCGTTGATCAGTGTTGATGATGAACGGTCTGTGGGCTAGATAAGCGTGCCAAGTTTGGACTGCGTGCACAACAGCCATCAGTTCTTTCTCGTAGACTGATAAGTTTTGGTGTTTTGGTCCTAGAGATCGACCGATGAAGAAGATGGTGTGAGTTTTGCATGAGGACATCACCAATCCCAGTATTTGAAGCATCTGTCTCCACCGTGAATGTCTGATCGAAGTCAGGGAGAGCAAGCACTGGTGTAGAGCAGAGGGCGTTCTTCAGGTTCTTGAAGGATTCAATCACTACTGAAGACCAGAGGAAATTGTCTTTCTTCAAGAGTTGACTTAGGGGCTTTGTCACAGAGCTGTGCCCTTTGATGAAGCGTCTATAATAGTTTGCCAGCCCCAAGAAGCTCCGTAGTTGCTTCTGTGTCGTAGGGACTGGCCAGTTACTAATTACTTCGATCTTTTTAGGATCAGTACTGACGCCCTCGGCTGAGATGAAGTGCCCAAGGTATTCGATCCGTGTTGCTCCAAATGTGCATTTGGAAAGCTTGAGGTACAGTTGCTGATGCTTCAGAATCAAGAAAACTTCAGTGAGATGCTCCAGATGTTCTTCCCAAGTTTTGCTGTAGACAAGAATATTGTCGAAGAAGACCAGAACAAACTTGCGCGAGACGTCTTGAAAGACATGATTCATTAAGCTCTGAAATGTGCAGGGAGCGTTTGTCAGGCCGAAAGGCATGACAATGTATTCAAAATGACCGTTGTGGGTTTTGAAAGCGGTCTTGTAAACGTCTGCTTCAGACATCCGTAGTTGATGGAAACCGGCTCGCAGATCAAGCTTAGAGAAATACTTAGCACCTCCGAGTTCATCTAATAGATCTTCCAGCAAAGGGATGGGGTACTTATCCTTTATTGTCTGCTTGTTGAGACCTCTGTAGTCGACGCATAGTCTCCAGTTACTGTCTTTCTTCTTTACAAGTACTATAGGAGAGGCGTAGGGACTAGTGCTATGCTGAATGATCCCTTGAGTCATCATTTCTTTGATCATTGCGTCGATATTGTCTTTCTGCAGGGAAGAGTATCAGTAAGGCCGTAAGTTCACCGGATTGGAACCCGCAAGGAGAGGAATTTGGTGGTTAAAGCCTTCACGAAACGGTGGGAGGGATGTTGGTTCCTGGAAGATGTCTGAGAAGGACTCAAGCAGATATAATAACGCAGGGTCTTCAGCGTTTGCTGTTGCAGTTGCTGAGATGTGGGAGAAGAGTGACTCTGGGGTGAAGTTATCTTCCTCAGGGTACTCAGTGGCCACCTCTCGTACTTGTATCAATGCAATCTGCGGTTCTTGCAACATCAATTTGTTCAAGCTGGAACCTTTGATGACTTTGCCACCGGTCTTGACAATACCACGTAGCACATACTTCACGCCCAACAAGTTGAACTCCATCCTTAGGTTAAGGAAATCCCAAAGAATGGGCCCGAGGGTGCAGAGCCATTGAACTCCCAATACAAAGTCACAGCAGTCGAGAGGAACAGTTCGTATCTCAGTAGTGAAGGAAGAGCCCTGAACCGTCCACGTGAAAGCAGAGCATTTGTATTTTGTGGGAAGAGTTCCACCCGTAGCAGTTTTGACAGACATAGGCTTCGTTGTTTCAAGCTTGCAACCAATATGGTTAGGTATGTTGATGTCCACAAAGTTATGAGTGCTCCCGGGGTCGATTAAGGTGTGGAGCTTGGTCTTGCCATACTGAACTATCATCCTCATGCAGTTGTAAGAGGTAGAGCCATTCAAGGCGTTGATAGATATGACTGGAGTATCCTCCGGTTGATCATCTTTTTCATCAGTAGCTGCCACAGCGTTGTCGTGCTCACTGTCAGAGGAGCTGTCATCATCCTCACCCTCCATAACAAATATTTGGGACCTCTTGTGCTTAAGCTGGTGATCTGGTGTGAAAGGTTCATCATAAAACATGCAGAGGCCTTTCAATCTCCTATCTTGCATATCTTGATAAGAGTATTTGCGAGGAGCTCTTTCTGGTGTGTTGCGTGGGATGAAGCCAAGTTTGGTACCCGTTGCAGCTTCGTTGTGTTGTAGCAGGGGAGTAGAGCTTGGGGTCTTAGAGGATCGATGGTATTGGGAGGGATTGAAGGGAGCTTTATGCACTTTGGTAGGTGCGTGAGCAAGAGAAGATTCGTGTAACATAGCAATCTTAGCACCGCCGGAGATGGTCGTGACCTCAAACTGTCTGGTATGGAGAGAAGGTGAGGGTTCATGTTGGCTAAGAAGATGCTAAGAGCGTGAGCCTCGGGTAGAACCAGACGCATCCTAGCTGTTTCAAACTTGTCAAGGTATACAACAACTACTGTATCTGAGTCTTGTTTCAGAGCAACAAGCTCGGCCAGAGGATCATCGAATAGTTCACAGAAGCGAACAGAGATGGCGATGATGTAATCTGTCCATGAAGGAAATAAGCCATACCGAGTACTCATGTAGTTGTGATGCCACTGAGTAGCTTTTCCGGTGAGATGCATTGAGGCCAGGCGGACCTTGAGCTCCTGAGGTGTACCGTCAATGTTCCTAACTATGTGCCGAGAACATGACATGCTAAAAGCTATAAACTTATAAAGCCTATAAGCGTGGACAAAAATATAGAATACTTATGATAAAAAGAACATTAACACAGCTTATGCGAAATAATATTTTACACTAATCGCTTTGGTTAATATCCGTCTTATGAATCGAAGCCAGAAGTCTCATATGAACATCGATCTAACATTTAAAAGAAAATAATGTTGATTAATCAACTTACTACACTAATCGTATTTCTAAGAATCAAAAAGCAAACGTCGAAGATGACGTATCATCTGAAGCAAAGAACAAGCAATGACCAACCAAAATGCAAGAAATAGATCTTATAATCTAATACAAAGCTAAAAAATACATTCAAAAAAATTATGGTTTATGTATATAATAAAATTAAATTGTCTGTACAGATAGATAACAAGTAATTTTTGTCTCTAAAGATTACAGTTGAATCTATCTACAATAGCCATGCTCTACAACATGAACTCACTCTAGAGTTTAGCAATATATCACATATATGCCGTTTCTTAGAAACAATAACATACCATACGTTAATAACTATCTGTAATAGTAACTCAATGTGCTATTTTTGCCGTACAAACAAAAAGAAATTAAAAACTGGATGATTTGGTACCTAAAATAAGTCAAGAACTTCTAAATCTACCATCTATTTTAGCAAACTAGGGTTCCTATTATGTGAAAACGAATATTGAGAGAACATTTAGTAGACCTAAAAAAAGGAGAATTTCAGAACACCTATTCCTCATGCCTACAACTGGACTTCTAACTTTATGAATTTGACATCAATCATAGAAAAACTAAGAATGATCTATTGCACATTAATTCTAACAACTACACAATTTTATTCAATAGATTTCCAGGCTTCATCGACTGTTTAGGACTAGGAGAACAAGGGATATACATTAGTAACATAAATATTTTCAATCACTGTAACTGTAAGAACTGAATTTAACAGGTACAATAAATAGAATTCCAGAACTGTAACTTATCATCATTTCACAAGTTTCAAAGAAACTATTACCAAATCTGCAGGATTTTAGCCTACGTTGATCTACAATAGAGTCCAAAATACATCCAGTTCATAAAATGAGCGAACTTTTGAGTTATAATGCATACAAGCACCAAACAGGAAATAATAAATAGTTTTCAAAACAAGATAGAGATTAATAACACTGTAAACAAAAATAAATGTTCAATATCAGAAAACAAATCTACCTTCTCATGAATCGATAATAGCGATCAGTTTCTAGAATTTGTCAGATACGAAATCACAAATAGTTAAAACAAGGTAAAGATTATTAACGGTGATCACTAAGGTTTGGAAGAACACAACACAAAAGATAAACATTCAAGGAATGTAGGCCCAACAGTTTTATACTAGGCCCGATAAGACCCAATAAAAGAATATTTTCAGTCAGACGGTCACATAATAAATGCAAAATCTCTATACAATGGTTTGCTGCTTCCATCACTCTCTGTTTCCCCTGTTTTCGATTGATTGTTGTTGAGAAGAAGAAGAAGAAGATGGTGAGAGGAAAGATTGAGTTAAAGAAGATCGAGAATGTGAACCGTCGTCAAGTCAGTTCCACCAACAGACGCAAAGTGTTGATGTTCAAGTATGGAGCAAATTCTATCTAGATATGGGTACATTGCTGCTGATCACAGACAAAGAGAAGAATCTTTGACGAGTGAATTTAAGAGATTACAGCTTGCAATCGAGTATGTCTCTCTCCTTGGACCTAAACTTGTGTTTGTTCTTGTTTTAAAACTTGTGTCTTTCATGAGAGCAGGAGAGTGAAGGGTAAGGAGCTTGAGGGTATGAGTTTCTCGGATCTTATTTCTCTTGAAAGCCAGTTGAATGATAGCTTGCTTAGTGTCAAAGATCAAAAGGTGAAGACAGACTATTTTTTTAATTCAAAAAGATTGAAAGAATCATCTCTGACTTGCACAGTTTTTTTCAGACAATCTTGCTCAACCAGGTTGAAAGATCTCGGTTACAGGTAGATAACAAGGCTAACACTGAATCATCATCATCATCATCATGATCTTTGTTTCATTTGCTTACATGCTTTACCAGGAGAAAAGAACATTGGAAGAGAACCAACTTTTGCGCAAACAGGTAAAAGATTTTGTTTAAAATCCTTACAACTAGCTCAGTCTGGTCTTCACCGTATCTCTTACCTTTCAGATAGAGTCGATGGTGGGGAGAGGTTCATCAGGACCACAAGTAGAGCCTGAGAGCTCTTCATCAGATGAGAATGACAAAGAGGATCACCATTCTGACACTTCCTTGCAGCTGGGGTAAGATGTAAACAAAAGCCCTACCTTGTGTTCCAAGCTGTTTCCTTTCTGTTGAATTAACTTGTGTTTTTTTTTGGCTTCCTTTGCAGCTGGGGAAAGAGAAAGAAGCTGAAGATCGAACGCCCTGCGATAACTCTGGAAGTGCAAGTGTCTTCTGATTGATCGATATCAATCACTCTCTTAGTTTAGCTGTTTGGTATTAGAGAGGTTTTATTGTGCATTCTTCTTTGTTTAGTATATAGATTTTGTTTTTATGTTTTCACCCGAGCCGTGCGAGCATTTATGGTTACCCTAAACGAATCATAAAAATCTCAACAATAAAAAATAAAAATAAATATTTTAATAGAGAAGAACATATAAATAATTAAACTAATAAAAAATTGTAATTATACAACAAGATTTTTTATATTTATTAAAAATCAAATATTCATCATTAAATATTCTAGTTAATTTTAAGATAAAATAATTAAATTACTCAATGTTTTATGCCATAATCAAACAAAGATAAAATTTGACTAACTTTAGCTTTAATATTTCAAAAATGCATTCAGACCTATAATCACTAATATCTAATTATTTTAGTTATTTAACAGTTGTTTACATTGTTTCTTACTTAGGAAACTCATGTGTTCGTTAATTATAGGCTCATGTTTTTAATCAAAATTATTATCTTGCTTTCGTTGTATATACTCCAATTCTAGTGGTTATATTATGAATGGTAATAGTCAACAGATGATGCCCTTGGATCTTTATTTATTTTTTGCTGCCATAAGCGAAAGTTTCTTTTTTTCAACGCTGTGGCACGGCACTGGTTTTCACTCAGGTAATCAACATTAGTTTCTCATGTTAACGTTTCCAGCAGAGAAGAAACAGAACATATCAAACACCAAGATGAGAATGAATCAGGAGAAGAACAATTTCCCCTTTTTTTGCTATATTACTAACTATTTCTGTGTGATTCCACTTGGACAATACGTACTTCTATACACAGTAGTCATTAGCATAAAATGCATAATTATGAAGGTTGTCATTTCGCATGTTTACAAATTACAATTATCGAAGAGCATAGCACTTCCCAACATAAACACTAAAGATTCAATATAACTACGACCACAGTGTTTAGAATAATTACTGAAGGTTAGGTGAAGCACAACACAAAAGATAAACTTTCAACACATTCAAGGAAACTACTACCATAATTTTCAACAATAGACAAAATATATCCATTTCAAAAAAATATGAGACCTTATTATTAATACACTCACACACCAAACTAAAGAAATTACTTACACCATTTAAACTGATCAGTGAGGGTTAAGATGATAACACAAAACAGAGGAATTAATCAAAACTAGATATCGATCCGTGCAACCACGCGGGTTTTTATTTTCATTTATTTTTATATAAACATTTTGTTTTCAATTCTTAATTGGTATATATTATAATATATATGTGTCTATCAATTTTTAAAACATAATAAGTTTACGGTATATTTTTTTCATTGAATAGATTGTTTCAAACTTTCACATGTATTTGTATTTTCTTCTATATATATATATTTTCGGATTATTATTTTATTATTAAAATCGTAACTATATATATAAAGATTAGTAAAATATTGTTTTATTGTCATATTCGAAAATATTGTAACATTTATTAAATTTAGAAAGCTTTTAAAAAATTAAATTTTTCGCTTCATAGATTTATATTATCGAGTAAATAACTAAATATTTAGTTTTTGTTTAATTTTTAAAATAAACTATATAGTTTAAAATTTGTTTTCATTGGTTTAAAGTAGTAAAAATTAATCATTGTTAGATAATATGATTTTTGTTATTTTAAAAAAAACTTTATAATTTTAAAAGTTAACATCGACAAATATTTAAATAATTAACATATGGAGATATAGTATTACAACATTAAATTATATCTATTTAATTTATACTATCTATAAATCCAATGGATCATCTATTGTTTAAATCCAATTATTGATAACCCAATAAAAAATTTTGGCTGACCCAAAATTTAAATGATAAGATTAGAGATTAAATGTAACACTAGGATTTGATCCGCGCTTTCAAAGCGCGGGATTTATTTTATTTTAAAAATTTTAAAATATTTTTAATGATGAAATTGTGTTTCTATATAAAATGATCTAATATATTTACAATTGTGATGATTGTTTATGTTTGAAAAATATTCTTATATGTTAGACATGATATATTTTATTTACAATAAAATTTATTGTATAGTAATTTTTATGAATTTATTGTCTACCAACAATATCAACTTGAAAATATTTTACTTCCAGAAAATTCATCGATTTGTTTTAAAAAAAAAACAAAATCTCTTTTCTCTGAAAAAACAAACCGATGATTGCAACTTGTTAGATCCACTGAGTACTTCATTTTTCAAATCTTAACAGTATATTCGAAATATTATGGAAACAAAATTAATAATATTGGAAATTCAGTTACCATATTTTTTTTTTTGTCAAACCATTTCATTATCTTAAACTTCAAACATACAATAGCTAGAGGGAATTATCCATCCTCTTTGATGACAACAATGAAAATTAAAAACAACAGAAATTAAAATAGATAGATTCTCCGGAGAGATTGACAGCGAAAATGAGACACTGCTCAAATGCGTCGGTAAGAGAGTCACGGTAAAACCGGATTCATAAACCATAGTCACCATATGTTGTATATGTTGTGACGTTGAAAACCAACCTTTACCCCCAGAACACATCACTAAGACAAGTCTGGTTGGATCTTCTGGTCCCGTACAGACCAATACACAAGATAGCAAAACGGTGAAAGAGTTGAAAAGCTTCTCCGATATTGCAATCGGGATAATACGATCTCTCATATAGAGAGGAGGTGGTGATGAAGTTTTATCCCCGACCAGGGGATAAGATGATAAAGATCTCTCCCATTGGGAGGAAGGTACTCTCTTCATGAAAGAGGAATTTAGCAATGCATTTCTGATAAACCCATTAAGCTCCACAATAGCAGCTTGGGAGATAAACAAAGCACTCATGTCTACTAACCAGATGATGGGCCATGCCCAAATTTGAAGAGCATTGGAACAGGTGATAAAAGGTGAAACCATGGAATTGTAGTTGATCGGGGTGTCTCTGAAATAAAAGCCAGAGGGCCTCACCAAGATGATAAAGCTTTCCACCAGAACACAAGGGTGGTTGTTCTGGAGAAGAAGAGGCCCGCGAGAATCACATCTGGAGAAGTTGAGCCAGATATCCACAGAACAAACAACCGCCAATATTTTAACTTTCAAAATCCAGTCCTCAAGATTTCGAAAAGTTACATATTGGAGAGAAGCAGGCTTGGGGACAGCTATAGTTAAAACCAAGAGTCTCGCAACAAAACACATCTCTTGCTGGAATTGAGCTAACACACTTAAGGCTGAGTATTTCAAGTAATTCTCCATACAAGAGACGACATTTCTCGGTTTGAAAACTGGATACAGCTGGCAAAAGTAGGGGCTTTGACCAGTGAAAGATGCGTCTGAGTGGAAGGCTCCAGCCATCAACAGATGCAGCGAAAGAGGCAGCAAAACAGAGACAAACTCTGGCCAAGCATGGACAACGGGGACAAGCTTGACGACCAGCTGTTGATAAGGACCAAGGATTAACCTCATCTGTGCTTCCGGAGATATGTTTGACGAGGTTGAGCACAGGTTTGGAAGTAGCGCTTGGTGGTTGAATAAGTAGATGAGAGACAAAGCTACACCAATGGGGTTTGTGTTGCCGCCGACATTTAGATCTGGGAACCAATTACCGAACGGTGATGAGTCGCGACGGCGGCAGATAGCAGTGGTTGAGAAGGTTCTTCGGAATTTGTCCGAGAAAGTGTCAGGTCCGGTTAAAAGGTGTCGACAGCCTGAGGCGACAGTAGACAAACGGGCTCCAGGAGACACGACAACTGACTCAGCTGCGCCAAAAACGAGTCTTGGAGGAGGAACTGTAGCCACAAGGGAGGAAGGACGTCGGAGCAAAGAAAACGAATCTGGTGGGCCAGGAGGGTCTGGAGGATCTGGAGATGAAGCTACATCAAATGGATCTGCAAGAGCAGTGAACGGCGGCGGATCTGGATCCGGTCTTTACGAAGGTGCTTACCGAGCAAGCACCACCATCTTCAAAGAAGAAAGGAAGAGGAGGAAGAAAGAAGATGTTCTCGTCGGTGGACGTGAGGTCCACCAACGGTGACGGCGAACGGAGCTAAACCTAATCGCCCATGGAGAGCGTTTTTAGTTCTAACTTTTAAGACTAAATTTGAATAATTGTTATTTCATAAATTCAGTTACCATATATATGTAGAAGAATCGTGTAGACATGCCAGTAATTGTAAAGTGACATTTAATTCTTCGAAAAATAAGTAATGAAATGTTAGTAATTACTGCTGCATATGATTGGTTAAATAAATGCTTGGCCGAATTGTTTTTTAATTGTTCGAAAAATAAGGAATGGCATTGGTCAAATTAATGAGATCAAAAATCTTTTTTAAAAAAGGAAAAAGGACAATGGCATAAAATTGTAAATAACTTGAAAACACAGTGACAGAATCCTAGTATGTATCAGTAGGGGTTCTGCTTTACTAGTATAGATGACTTTTAGGAATAGATCCATTAAATCCATTTTTTAAAAAATTATACATGAATCAAGGTTATGACTTATATTTTAATATATAAGATTACAAAAACTACTTTAACAATTTCCGAGTCTCTCACCTACGTTAGTCTACCAGAGACTCCAAAATACACAAATTTCAAAAAAATAAGATACCTTATTAATTACACACAAGCACCAAATTAAGGAGATTCTAACACCGCTTATAATGACCACTGAGGCTAAGAGCATGACACAAAAACAGAACATTCAAGATTCAAAGAAACTACCGTCACTATCTGCAGGAGACTATCACCTACGCTGATCTACAAGAGACTTCAAAATACACCGATTTCATTAAAATAGGAGATCTTATAATACGTGCAAGCACCAAACTGAAGATAGTAGAGGTAACGAACACTGTAAACACACTTGTAATGTTCCAATATATTTTTACCAAACAAAATTGTGACAACCCGTCCCGCGGACCCAGGATCAGTGTTCTGTTTGACACCGACCCTAATCTCTCACATGTGAGTCTTCACTGACTCCCCCATGTAGGTTATTGATGCGCTTGGCGTTTCTCGAACACAAAATCTTACCATAAAACAACGTTCCCACAAGAGGAGTTGTTACCAATTGACCTTATAACGCCCCGACCGTCCACAGCTAATGGGCCACCCACGCCCGCTCACTCGGCCCGTGAGCCCCATTCCTTTCTGACGGTCAGTCCGTTAATTTTTCTGAAGGCTCAAAATCATTGTTTACTGACCATGCAATCACCACCCAATATTTTTCCGAGTTTTGCCCTCACTCGCACGGAATAGCGAATCACTTCCCAATAGGTCACACATCATTTTACTACTCCAGCCCAAGCACACTTAACTCTAGAGTTCTAAACGGACGTGTGACGGAAAAGATAAGTTAACTTTGGTGACATAGGTAGCCAAATCAATTCTCTTAAGATTTTTCCATATATCACAACTCGGGATGTTACAATTGACCCTCTCTCAAAAAACGCAATGTCTTCGTTGCGTCCCACGACAGGTCTCAAGACGCCTCTCGGGTCAGAACCGAAATGACTAACCAGTTTTGATACCACTTATAATGCCCCGACCGCTCACAGCTAATGGACCATCCACGCTCGTTCACTCGGCTCGTGAGCCTCATCTCATTCTGACGGCCGGTCCATTAATTTTTCTGAAGAGAGGGAGAGATAAGTGTGAATTTGATTGCTAAAATTAAAATACAGAGATAAGATCTACTGACTAAGGTTGAGTCATCACTAATGGCTAAATCGTCATTTATATTGTCCTATGTAGATTAATTTAGGTGGTTGGAGATTTTTTTCATCTATTTGTCTCATCTATATTATTAAAACCGAAGTACACAAATGAACTAACCCTTATATTAACAATTTAATTACAACAAATGCCATTAAGAATCTAACTAATCCTATATTTCAGCTTTAATTGTTATTTTATCATAAGATCATGTTTACATATTTGAACAAAACCTTTCCTTAAATAATCAATCAATTAATTTATATATGATTATCATTAATAATTATTTTAAATAACGACATATCTTAACAAAATTTTCAACAAAAATTTTCATTAAAAATAAACAATTAATTAGAATATATAAAAATAGACATTCAGTCTTCATTTTTAACATTTAATAAATATTAAAATATATACTAATTTGAGATGTCCAAAAAGTAATCCATTTATATTATATATAATAACTAATTTCAAAAATCATTTTTTGTGTACATGAAAAATATAAAATTGACATAAAAGTAGGTACAACTTCAAATAATGACTTATTTGTTGAATTAGTAAACTTTTATATATCTACGTTAATAAATATATCCAATACAAAATAAAATTCAACACAAATAATATGATATAATATCAATATAAAATCATTTTTTAACTTTTAATAAGTATTAAAAACATATATCAATTTTTCTGTCCAAAAATAAGTAGTCCATTTGTATTTTATTATCATAATTATTTTCAAAATTTAAATACTAGAGTACATGAATAAAATAGAATTAACATAATACAAATAAAACTTTAAATAATTAATTACTTATCGTACTACTAATCATTTTATCAGCACTGAAAATATATTTAATACAAAAAAATATTCAATATTGTCTAAAAATATATGAAAAGAAACAAAACAACATTTAATACAAATCTTATATATTAAAACAGAAGTCACAACCTTGATCCATGTGTGATTTTTTTAAAAAATGGACCTAATGGACATATTCCCAGAAAGTCATGTTACATTTAATCTCTAATCTTATCATTTAAATTTTGGGCCTACCAGAAATTTTTATTGGGTTATCAGTAATTGGATTTAAATAATAGATGATCCATTAGATTTATAGATAGTATAAATTAAATAGATATAATTTAATGTTGTAATATTACACTTCCATGTGTTAATTATTTAAATATTTGTCGATGTTAACTTTTAAAATTATAAAGATTTTTTTTTAAACAACAAAAATCATATTATCTAACAGTGATTAATCTTTACTATCTTAAACCAATGGAAACACATTTTAAACTATATATTTTATTTTAAAAATTGAACAAAAACTAAATGTTTAATTATTTACTCGATAGTCTATGAAGCTAAAAGTTTAATTTTTTAAAAACTTTCTAAATTTGTGAAATTTTACAATATCTTTGAATACGAAAATAAAACAATATTTTACTAATCTTTATATATAAAGTTACGATTTTAATAATGAAATAATAATCCGAAAATATATATATATAGAGAAGATACAAATACATTTGAAAGTTTGAAACAATCTATTCAATGAAAAAATATACCGTAAACTTATTATGTTTTAAAAATTGATAGACACATATATATTATAATATATACCAATTTAGAATTGAAAACAAAATATTTATATAAAAATAAATGAAAACAAAAATCCGCGTGGTTGCGCGGATCGAGATCTAGTAGTAATTAAACAATAATATAATAAAATTTATGTACAAAAAATATATGCATATTAAAGTTAAAACAAACACCCGTGCGGGTGCATGGGTCTTAACCTACATATCACTGTTTCTGAGCACCAGTATTGGATACCCAGACTAGTTTTAAACTCTTTTTTTTTTGTAACACATACTTTCATTCATTCATTCAAACGTTAAAACCCAAAAGGGTGGAGTTTAATACATTAGTTGCATTCAATAAAGCTTGTTTTGCCATGGCATCAGCTTCTCTGTTCTTGGCTCTTGGGATCCACTTGAACTGGATCGCTTCAAACTTTGTTGCTAGGCTGATAATATCCGCAAACAAACCATAGATTTCAGGTGTTGGTTTCCTGGATTTAATAGCCTGTACCATTTGAGATGAATCAGATAGGCATATGAGGCGTTTGATATCCAGCTCCTTGCACATAAACATCGCTTCTCAAAGTGCTAAAGCCTCTGCAACTAGTGGAGAAGATACATAACGGCAGTGAGAGCCATAAGTTGATCGCATTGCGCTCTTGTTGATTATCCAGCCGAGTCCCGCCACTCCTACATCCTCCCTCCAGGCAGCATCTGTGTGTACAGTGCATGCATTCTCCAGATTGCTTTCCGTTGCAGGCTTGAGTCTTTTCGATGGAGTATTTGGTTCCTGGGCTCCCTGCCATTCTCGCGCAAGGTACACTGCCTTTGAGACTACATCCTCCGGTGAATAATTCTTCTTGTTAAAGAACAGGTTGTTTCGAGCCGTCCACAAGCTCCACATGATCCATGGGAAGAGTCCTTCTGATGGAAACCCAGTCGGAGGTAAACAGATCAAGCTCATCAAATCCTCCCAGTTCACAGCTAAATCTATCAATCCACTGCTATCAAAGGTAGAGCTAAAAGGTGCAAAGTTCCACACCTTTTGAGCAAACTCACATTGAAAGAATAGATGATTAATAGATTCAGTGAGGCCACATCTCTTGCACTTAGGATCTGTCGCAATGTTTCTTGCCTGTAGTCTTTCTCCCACAGGTAATGCCCCTTGGAAAACTTTCCATAGAAAGAGTTTTATCTTTGGTTCCACTTCAATCTTCCAGACTCCTTTGTTCCAGTCGAAGTATGTCTGGGGAACCACTACGGCATCTTGTGTTATTCTCTCATACTCTGTCCAGTATCCCGATTTTCGCCTGAGCTTCTATTAAGCCATATCGACGCACCCGTTTTGCTTATTTTTATTTTCAGAATCGTGTCGAGAGCATGAGGGATGATGGCTTGAATCTTCTCTACGTCCCAGTCTCCTCTGTTCTGATCAATAAGGTCTGAAACTTTCAGCTTTGCTAGATGTTCTGGGGCTGGTCCCATTGGGCTGAGCTGGGTTGTTGTGCTTAGCCAGTGATCCTGCCACAGTTCTATGGACTTGCCATCGCCCACTGTCCAACCAATGTGTGGCTTTATCAGATCGCGTCCTATCAGAATCCCGCGCCACCCATGTGATTCAGTAGTCTTATCTGAGACGTCTAGGAAGCTTTCGTTTGCGTAATACTTTCCCAGTAGTACTCTTCCCATAAGACTATCCGGCTAATGAATGAGGCGCCAGCTTAGTTTTGCAAGAAGAGCATCATTATAGCATTGAACATCTCGGAAGCCCAGTCCTCCCTGTTCCGCATGCTTTGTCATTTTCGACCATGAGACCCATGCCATCTTACGTGTACCGTCTTTGCTATCCCACCAAAACCTCGTTTGAGCAGATTGTATACTCTTGCATAGAGATGCTGGGAGGCTAAAGGCTGGTCAAACAGATTCTTATCAACGGCCGGGAAGCTTACCATGATGAAGAGTGTGCTTACTCCAATTCCGACCCACGCAATGACATGTTTTAGACTAGTTTTAAACTCATACAGCGAAAATCACACCTAAAATAAGAGAAACAAACAACAAAGATTGCCTTCACGTGTATTATTGTTCATCTACAGTACCCCTTCTATTGGTTTTAAGAAAGGGCAAGTTTTGGGAGAAAGAAAGCATGAATCATAGACTAGTTGCATCAAACAAGGCTAATAATAAAAACCTTTTAGAGAGATATGGGAGAATAGGTAACTTTGCATACAAATCAAACACGACTTAAGATCTTCAATTTTGCGTACCAGTCAAGCCAACCAGATATAACAGAATAACCAGAGGAAGCAGCTATAGGCTTCATCTTTGTAGTCGTAACGAACTATATCAGTTCCCAAAACCAATAAAATTCTAAAAGAAAAATAACACCATGAACAAGTAAATCCAGCACGAACAGACATGAGTTGATACAAGGAAGACAGAAATTTCATCTTAGGCGTCAAGATCAGAAGGAGACAACGAACGGTACTTGTCAACACCATAGACAGAGCTTCTCCTGCTGATCCTCCTGATAACTGAGCAGACAACCCATAATCTAAAATCTTCGATATGGACTGAAAGATGAGGGAAGAACAAAGTTCAGAGTCTTTTCAATATGACTTCAATATTTTCCCATACAAAATTTGAACTAAAAACTTTTCTTTTATTCCAAGTAATGGTTTCCCTAATACCTATCAACATTTTAGCCACCTCATCTTCTTTTTCACGAGGTTAATGAGGTTACACGTTGCTTATAGAACACAACAAAATGAACTCTAAAACACAAACCTGTATAAACTGAAGAATGTAAAAGCGTAGATGTAACTTACAAAACGACAATAGGAACTGCAAATCCGCCTACCTCACGAGCCATTGTACTGAGTCCGACTAGATTGTATCCTGACGAAAAACAACATACAGAGAATATAAAGAGTGAGAAATAAAAATCAATGAAAATGGAAGCTATTCATAACATTAAAAGATATTTACAATAAGACCTCAATGCATGAAGGCAGGAAACGGGCTTCGGTGGCTTCGTCTTCCCATTCAACATTTTCTAACCATTCTCTTCCTTTGTAGTATATGAACAGTCCTTTTCCACCGCTTTTAGAATTAAGTGGAAGCTTTCTCAGTTTTGGGCATCTCGTTATATTGATTTCCGCAAGACAAGGAAAGAGCAGAGGTCTCCAGTAGATGTCCTTCAGCTCCGGCAAATCAATCAATTCTAGAAAGGCTAGCTAGTGTTTGGAAAGGAACAACCCTTGATTCTTAAGATACTAAAGCCTCCTCCTTTTGTATTACGTCTTCTAGTTCATCTCCCCCATGAACCGAAAGTTCCGTGAGATTTGGAGCGAACATCAGCCACGTCAAATCTTTAAGGAATTTGCTATACTTTAGATAAATCCTAGACAGGCTCAAAAAGCATGCATTTGGAGGAACCATCTTATTGCTTCCGATGATTGTTGCACTATCCATCTTTTTCTCACAAAAAGTGCATCCGTTGAGTCTGACTTCAGAAATTTTCTTCATACTTGCTAAAACCAACACCTTTGACGAATCCAATTGCAAACCTTCTACCCCTAGAGATCGTGTACAACGCATCTGGTTGTGAGAGCTTAAAAATTGATCCAGACCTGAATCATAACCGATACTTATGGTTACAACTTCTAAATGTTCAAAGAGATCGCAACTCTTCCACAGTGTTGCGATCGTTTGAAACTTTCGAATTCAGTAATTTCACTACTCTCAGATTCAGTAGTGCCGATATCCCCCAACACTCGAAAGTTTCCATGTTCTTTCCAAATTCAAATGAATTAGTTTTTTCAACTCTCTTAAGCCAACAGGCAGACACTGTATAGCTGACTTGTACAAGTTTAGAAGTTTTAGTGAAACCAACTGTGATACTTGGTCTGGCAACTCGCAGAGATTTTCATTACCCGATAGATCCAAAACAACGACTCTTGGCATGTTCAAGAAGAAAATGCCTGAGATACTTACCAGTGTCTTGTTGTGCGGCAGCAACAAAGCTGTGAGTTCAGGACAATCCAGGCTGCCAGATACATGTTTGATCTTTATTAAACATCAAAGACATTCTCTTTACATTGTTCCAGTTCTGAACCTTGGGTATTTCCTCTAACCCAACGCATGCATGCACGATGAAATTATCTTTTTGCTTTCCAACGTCAGATGCGATCCACAAGGCCATTTCACGAACCACGTCATGAAGGTACACGAAATTCGATCTTTCTTCATGCTGTATCAATAAAGATGAACGGATAAGGCTACCCATTATCTCATAAGCCTTGTTTTCAGCCCTTTCCATACCTTTGCTTTCATCTGATCTGAACACCTCACAAATCCAGTAACTTATCAAGTCACCCTTGTAAATTATAAAATCTTCTGGAAATAAGGCGCAATATAGGAAACACGATTTGATATGCTCACCCTTTAGGTTATCGTAACTAAATTTCAGAATCGGAAGAATCTCATCTTCCATGCCGGAGAAGTCAGCAGCATACGAAGTCAAAACATCAATGGCCGTGCTCCCATTCTTGAATCGTCCGTTTGCTTGCCATGGTTTCGCCAATCACACTAAGTGCTAGCGGTAGGCCATGGCATTTTCTGGCAACTATTCTAGCAAGCTCTGGTATGTTTGGATGACTTCCTAGCTAACGTGATCTCTCCAACTTTCTTTTTGAACAACTCCAATGCATCATGAGGTGGCAAACACTGGACTACCATCTCAACATCAGCTCCCATGCGCCCACACAATTCCAGAGAACGAGTGGTGAAAATTACTTTGCACCCGTTTTCTACAGTTGGATACGGGACTCCAATCTCCGCTAGATTAACTTTTTCCCATATGTCATCCAACAGCAAAACAAACTTCTTCCTCTTAAGGACATTATGTATATCACACGCCTTTTGCTCTTTATCTTTTCGGTTCCAGTCTTCCCCATCCAATCGTAGTTTCTTTGCCACATCTTCTTGAATATTTTTGATCTGTACATCCTTAGATACCACAGTCCAAATCACAATGTCAAAAGCATCATCATCTGTCTTGCGAAATTTATTGTTGATCTGTGTGAGTAGTGTTGTTTTGCCAACTCCACCCATGCCGTAAAGACCCATAATACTCACTTCATCTTCCTTGAGAATGTTCCAAACCGTTTTAAGCATTATTAATAGGCCTCTCTACCACTTGAGAAGCTTGCGCTTTCTCAGCAACCACGTCAAACTCTCCATTAGCTTTTAGATTCGCAACTTCCTTCAGCATCATGAAAACTCGTTTCCCATAACGATAACTCAATGTTAAACTCTTCGAGCAAAACCCACATAGACACAACCTTTGAAGTTCAGTTGTTCTAACACTAAACACACCATTGACTTGGCTTTCAATGGTCTCAACTCTAGTAAGCCATACCTGAACTTGGGAAAGCCTCCGTAGACCTTTATCCTCCTCTCTCTCCACCCTTCTTGACAAATCATCTTGCATTGCCTTCAGCTCTTCAACAGCTGTCTCCAAAGCAGTGAGATTCTCCTCGAGGTTATGAATATAGCTCTCTTTGACACAAAACCATTGAGTGACTTGATTCACAACTTGATCGCATGACATCGATACAGAGAATCAACCACCCATCGTTGCAGAGATACAGAAAAGAAAAAAAAACATTCGAGGATGAGTAAAAAGATAAATTTGTGAAGCTGTTACCAAACGAGTATTAGTTATTAGGAGAGAAGATAAGATTTGTGTGAGAGCAAAATGATTCAGCTTTATGAATGAGGTCATCGAAAGATGTATAATAGAGAATAGTACAACTATAATTGTATTTTTTATTAAAACTTGCAGAACTTCAACGAATACATGTGAGCGTCAATTATTACTTAGGCAACGACCAAAAGATAAAGATTTCTGTTAAAATGCAAGAAATCACTGTTTGCAAAATATAATACACTTCTATGACCATATTTAGCCTTTGTACTCATAAAGTTTTTATCAAGCAATTTTTTACAATTTGGTGGCTTTTTCTAACCTCTGGCAGAGCAATTTGGTCCCTTACATGTCTTATTTGTATGTACACGTAGTGAGTGATGCTCACTCTTCCTCCTGCCGGTCAGTCAAATACGTCTCTTTTTCATGCATTCCTCTGTTCTAGGGTACCTGCATTGGCAAGTTTGACATCTCAAGTTTGTGCAAAAAAAGACACCCAACTAAGAAAGCCTACTACAACAACATGCTAGAGTCTCTCACCTATGTTGATCTACAAGACTCCATCACAAAATAAGAGACATTATAATACATACAAGCACCAAACTAAAGATAATATAGATTACCAAACCCTGTAAACGCACAATATACTGTTCCACTAGTTAAAAGAATCTACTTGTTCATCAACAGATATGGAAGCAATCAGTTTCTAGAGCCTCTAAGGATGCTAGATAAATGAGAGAAATGTTGTCAAGACAGCTTAATAAAACATTTTTAGTTATAAACGGAGCTAAGATCTTCCTTTATAATTTCATTACCTTTACATATATCACTTAACGTAGTTTGTAAATTATAATAGATGTAATAATACCAATTTAAGAGAGAGAAAGTAAAGAAAAGAATATACCTGAAAATCCTTATAAAGCACATACCTACACAAACGAAAATATAGCCTTCACTTCATGTATGTGTCACTTCATGTGATTTTCATAAAATTGTATTAACTAAATAACAAACAAGTTTGAAAAGCACATACCTGTCAAACAATCAGCTACACTTGATATCTTCTCTGAGTCCTTATGAAGCACATAAAACCTGAGGAAATCACAATTACTTAGACTTTAGTTCACGCAAAATGACTCATACTTACCTTGTGAATTTTTACGATGTAAGTGGTAAAGTGGTGAAGTGAGGAATCAATTTTCGGTTCATAGTCTCTGACTCAAGACCTGTTGGTCATTTTTATCATCCAACAAGTCAAGAACCGACTCAATTTTTGTTCGTAGTTTATGTCTTAGGATTTGGTTTGCCATTGGTCGTTTTTACCATCCAACACGCCAAACACCGACTCAATTTTTGGTTCTTGGTGCTGTTGGTCGTTTTTACCATCCAACAAACTAAAAATCGACTTGGTTAAGACTTGTCTAAAGACAATATTGTACAGTCTCTGTCTAAACACTTTTCACAAGCTGTGGATGGCAATGTTATCCAGTAGCATAAGCCGTGGGTAGCAATATTGTCCAATGAATCTTCCTAAGCGCTTCATCTCTTTCTCATTATAAGGATCATTATAGCCTTTGTCTAAAGACATTTTGTGATATGTTGGTCGTTTTATCCATCCAACATATTGTAAGGCGTTGGTCTTTTTATACATCCAACAAATCCTTATTCTTTGTCTTTGTATAAAGACATTTGCAAGTTGTTGGTCATTTTTATACATCCAACAAATTCAGTATTTGTCTTAAAACATCTTTTTGTAAGCCGTGGGTCGTTTTTGTAAAGCCGGGTACTAAAATATGTCTTACTTTCCGTCACCAAACATTGTTTGATTAACTGTGGGTGTATTGTCCAGATCCAGTCTTTGTCTTAAGACACATTATAAAGCTGTGGGTATTAGTAGTATACTCTAGACTCAGTCTTTGTCTCTTAAAGCCGTGGGTACTTAGTAGAGTAAAGAGCAAGGAGCCTTTTTAAAATCATAGTCTTTTCAATAAGACTTTTCAAGTTGTGGTCGTTTTAAGCCGTGGGTAGTGAGGTAACGAATCCATTATCAATCAAACAGATCCGTAGCTTTTGTTTGTCCAAATCATTGTCTTTGTTTGAAACCCTTTACGCCGTTGGTCATTTATGCAAGCCGTGGGTACTAAAGTATGTCATTCCATCCCCAAACAATCATTTGTTTCATTGAGCCATGGTAAAGCAATGAATCCTATTTAGATTCAGAGTCTTTGTCTAAAGACATTTCTCAAGCCGTATGTACCAACATTGTGTTGAAACTCTTCATAAAGCCGTAAGGTAACTGTTTGTCTAAAGACTTTTCATAAGCTGTTCAGTCTCTGTCTAAAGACTTTTCATAAGCTGTGGGTAGCAATTTTATCCAGTGATATAAGCCGTGGGTAATGAAACCGTTTTAGATTAACAGTCTTTCTCAAAAGACCCTTCATAAAGCTGTGGGTACCATTGTTATCCAAAGACAGTGGTCATTTTCCATCCAACAGGTTCAGAACCAATTCAGTCATTGTCTTATGACCTTTTTAAGCCGTGGGTACAATCATTGATCTCTTTTTTTAAGACCTTGATCGCTTTTTCCTTCCACCATTCTCATAGCCTTTTGTCTAAAGACAATTTTGTTCATTTGTTGATCGTTAGTGTTTGCTTAAAAGACTTTATTGCAAATGGTCGTTTAATCCATCCAACAAATTTACGGTCTTTGCCTTAAGACTATTATTAAGCCGTTGGTCGTTTAATCCATCCAACAAGTTTACAGTCTTTGCCTTAAGACTATTATTAAGCCGTTGGTCATTTTTGTAAAGCCGTGGGTACATTTATTGTTGATCGTTTTATCCTTCCAACAATCTCATAACCTTTTTGTCTAAAGACATTTTGTTCATTTGTTGGTCGTTTTATCCATTCAAAACAGTCAGGGTGTTTGCTTAAAGACTTTATTGTAAATCGTTGGTCGTTTAGTCCACCCAACAAATTTACAGTCTTTATTTTTAAGCCGTTGGTCGTTTTCGTAATAAGCCGTGGGTACTATCCATCCCCAAACATCGCATGCACTACCAACTGACGGGACAATGTCTCCAAATAAGACCAATTCAGTCATTGTCTTATGAATTTTTCTAAGCCGTGGGTATCATTGTCTGAAAGACCTGTTTTTAAGCCCTTGATCGCTTTTTTCATTCCAACAATCTCATAGCCTTTGTCTAGAGACATGTTGTTCATTGTTGGTTGTTTTATCCACCCAACATATCTGTAACCTTAAGAAAAGACTTTATTGTAAACTATTGGTCGTTTAATCTATCCAACAAATTTACAGTCTTTGCCTTATATTTTTAAGCCGTTGGTCATTTTTGTAATAAGCCGTGGGTACTAAAGTTCCATCCCCAAAGACATGCACTACCAACCGAGGGGACGACAATGTCCCCCAAATAAGAATCTAGCAGAACACTATTAGACTAGTGCATGCCTGTGATCTTTTTGGGGTTTGATATAACTCAAAACAACAAAATGTAAGAATCGGTAGAGCACAAGAGTGTCTACCTAATATCTTGGGTTCTGAAAATGATTTGAGGTGATAGTAGTAGCTAGGGAGATGGAAACTTACTTCAACTGTTTCAAATGACTCTGTTCAAAGTTAATGGAATCTGTCAACAGTGGCTTTCTTCACGCAAGTACACTGTAAAAAAAAAAAAAAGAGGAAAACCAAAAACAGAGACAGATAAAGTGAGAGACTTTCTTACTTGAACGGTGAAAATAGAATAATCAATAGACTCAATACAAAAATATTTGCCATAATATAAGGTTCACGTATATAAGCAATCAACAATTTTAAGAATCGTCGAAGAAATTTTGGGAGAAAACCGTTAAAAAGAAAGGCGACGAAGTGTGGAAATATATATTTCCTCTGAATCAACAGATCTTTAAACCGTAACGGGTATATGACAAATCGAACGGTCATGCTTTCTCCACGATTCGCGGTAAAAGTGCACATGATCTAACTTCGTTCTCAAAAAATTGCAATCGGACGGTTCTCCCTGCAGATGAAAATATAGGCCCAACAGTTTTATAGTAGGTTCAGCGAGGCCCATTAACTCAACTAATAAATTTCAAACTCTTTTCTTTTACGCTACTTTTTTTTTTATGTAACAGTAATATTCTTCTTGTGGGATATATGAAAAGTTTATTGAAAACTAATAAGAAGCTTCAGTGATATAAAATACAATATAGGGCTTTACATGTAATTTATAATTTTATTGTGGATATCTGTAAATAACGAAACTATAAGGCTGCAGATGTAACTAATAAAAATTAAGGAACCAACTGATAGTAGATAAACAAAAAAATACAAGAATCAAGTGCTTATTCCTTTTTCGGTTTTAAAAGTTTAAAGCAAGTGTTTATGACGTAAGAAATGAGAAGGGGAAATTGATAGCAAAACTGTGAGCTAGCTGGATCGCATATAGATGAAATGAAACAGAGAATCTTTGAAGAAAGAATTGGTTTTAGTTGAAATTCCTATAAACGAAGAGACAAATCTTGTTCCTCGTGTGATCGAAAGTAATATAACACATCGCTTTCCTTTTTGCACTCAGCAACACGAATCGATTCAAAAACTGTTGGTACTAGTAATCTACAAAACTTTTTTTTCACAAGCATACAGAAAAAGATGCTCTAGTAATTTTTTTTTTTTTTGAAAAATAGATGCTTTAGTATTGTTGAAGATTAGTATTGTATTATGTCAACCACTGAAAGTTTGTAAGCTCATAATCTGACCATTTATATTTAAAGAAATTTTGAACAAAAAAACAACAACATTTACAACACCATTAAACCACCAACATTTTGCATGGTAACAATGATCTTAGGAATAATAGAATATAATTTTGTTTATTGGCTTACATAGATAATTAAAAAATGTCTTCCATGTGTATTAGAATAAATCAGATCGAATATGTGAGGTTTCGGTTTAATTCGTTAGAGCATCTCCAATTACACCTTTATATTTTCCTCTAAAATAGAGATCTCTATTATAGAGCTGAAAATGCTCCAATGTATGCCTATATAATAGAGTTCCTCTATTTTAGAGAAAAATATAGAGGAAAGTTACTTTTTGCTTCTATATTTAGAGGTAGAAATATCATATCTCTATATTTTCTCCTATAAATAGAGGAATTCTATTATAGAGGTATACATTGGAGCATTTTCACTTCTATAATAGAATTTCTCTATTTTAGGGGAAAATATAAAGATAGAAATAGGGGTGGGTTGGAGATGGTCTTACAAATAAGGCCAATACTAAAGATTCTAAATTATATTATATATTTAACCACACGACGGTGGTTCAGAGATAAGCAAGTTATAGATTATAAAACAACTTAGGTCTAAAATTATTCTGCTACACTTTATCATGTGATCATGGGGATATGAATACATCAGCATATTTAAATATCCAGAGAAAATCTATATGTAGACTTTACCTCACTTTGAAAATTAATTAGTCTAAGTTTTTTCATACGTCGGGAATATCCTAGATTATTCATATATATATTGATAATTGTGGAGATCTACTTAAGACTAATTCTATAAAATCTTACATTCGGATACGCGTTATTCCAATTAAAACATATAGACAGAAGTTCGAGTGGAACTCGTTTACCACTTGAACCAACACAGCTTGATTTATTTATATTTCACAATACCATTTTTGTTTTGTAGCACGACATCAGCAAACTATATCTAAACCCTAAACATATCAGATGCTATGTCTCAAAAATAAAAATATATATAGAAAGATGCTCTATGTTTGACAATTATTTTCTTGTAACGAATTTGAACTATATATATATACATATCTGTTTTCTTGTTAAATCCAAACAGATCTTGATACGTGTCACAATATAATTTACGAAATAATAGATCATTGATCTAGACAAAACATATATAGTTTGGATTCTTAAAAACAAAACAAAGGCATCTTATGTGTTTTGGAGTGTGGGTTACGGTCCTTATGGATAGTTACGTCCGTTTTGTTTGCTAACGTAAAAGGAGCGACGCGGAGGAACGAAGGCAGTAATGCAGAATCTGAATAAAGGATCGAACCATTTTTAAAGTTTTCTTGAATGCCAACAAATTAATATATACCATGCATGGAGTCTCTCTTATATACGATACGACTGAGATCGAGAAAAAAAAGGATATCATATATTATTCTGTTCGTGAATTTAACAAAATCTTATTTTAGGAGGTCACATTAATTATTCTTTAAGATAGTCCAAAACCTAAATGTCAACATGTTACTCATAAAGATTTCAAGTAAGTTACTTTCTTCTTCTTTTTTCTTTCAAGTGAGTTACTTTCATTTACCTTGATTTAAAAAGTATCAATTTCCCAAAAAAAACATACTCCCTCCGTTTCAGAATAATACATGTTTTAGGGTTTTCACGCTTATTAATAAAATATAATAAAACTTAGTTATTAATGCATAGTTTTTTATAGTTTTATATTTCTCGTATTTCTAAACCAGTAAAACTTCAAAAAATGCAATTAATGTTCTTGAAATTCATAATTTTTTATTATTAATTGACAAAAATTACATTGGAAGTATAAAAAATACATCTTTTGAAACAATTTTTTTTTTAGAAAATTTAACTTTTTGAAATGGAAGGAGTATTGTTATTCCTTTTTGAACTATTTACTTATTGCTATTTATTTGTCTTTTCTCTGTATTTATTATCGTATGTTTTTAAGAGGTTGTTTTAAATTAGATGATATATATAATTTTTAAAGTAAATTTATTTATTTACGTCTTATATTATTTATATTTAGAAAATTATTTTATTATTAATTGGATTATGCTAAAATGTTTATTTGTAATGATTTGTTTTAAAATAAATAAGAAAAATATCTTTAAATTTGTATAACTAATCTTTCGAATATAATTCTGGTCTGAAAAACAAACTAAATAAATTCCATTTCTAACCAGCCAAACAAAACCAGAAAACCGTCCTCACTCATAGACGCAAGTTTATTTAGTTATGTAAAAACAAGAAATGCAGCTTTTGATAAAAAAAGAAGCTGTATGGAATGATCTCTGGTAAGTATTCTCCTTCGTATGGCTGGCGGAGTATCGTATCTGTTAGATCTTTGGTAAACAAATGACTAATCAAAAGGGTGGGAACATGATCCTCTATATTTGTATGGAATGATCCTTGGCTCCTAACCACTCGCCCGAGACCAGCTAATAAAAATCAACAAAATCTTTACTCAGACCTGACAGTGGATTCTCTTATTGATCCTCATTGGCGAAGATGGAATTCGCAGGCGTTTCGGGCTTTGGTGGACCCACAGGAAGTGAAAATGATAGAAAGTATACCACTGAGTAGAACTATGATGGCAGATAAGGAAGGATAGCATTTCACAAACAATTGAAAATATACGGTTAAATCTGGATATCAGGTTGAAAGGATATACCCAGATAAGGAAAAACCACAATTATTGTTTGGGCCCACAGTTGATGTTTTGAAGGCATTTTGTTGGAAAATACGGTGTCCATCGAAAATTAAACATTTTCTATGGCAATTGGTGATATGGTGTATAGCAGTTAAGAAGAATTTGCAAGCGCGAGGGATACAAGGAGATACTAGTTGTGCAAGATGTGGAGCTGATGAGGAATCGATCAACCATGTGTTTTTTGAATATCCTCCTGCACTTCAGGTGTGGGCTCTCTCAAAGATTTCAACAAATCCAACTATCTTCCCAATAAGCTCTCTCTTTGTGAACATGGATCATCTCTTCTAGAGAGTTGTTCCACAGATGGAGGACCATCAGTTTGCATAGATACTATGGTACATTTGGAAAGGAAGAAATAATAAAGTCTTTAGTAACCTGGACATGGATCCTAGGGATATCCTTAAATTGGCAGAAACGGAATCTACACTCTGGGTTGAGACACATATTTTGAACGAACAAAAGAAGATTTCACAGGTAGAGGCTAGTACTCTTCCGTCAATTCCCGGAAGATGGTATTTCACTGATGCTTCCTGGAAAGAGGACGATATTTTTTTAGGTCAAGGATGGTACAATACTTTAGAAGAATTTGAGGGCTTGATGGGGCAAGGAATGTATGGGTTATCCTCTCTCCTCTTCGTACAGAGATGGAAGCGCTACTATGGGCAATGGAATGTATGAGAAACTTATGACAATTTCAGGTTACTTTTGCAATTGATTGTTCTCAATTGGTGAAGATGGTTTCAGAACCAGAAGAATGGTCAGCGTTTGCAAGTTATTTGGAAGATATAAAGAGCCTGAAAGAGAGTTTTTTCCGAGCAGAGATTATCTATGTACCAAGAACGCGGAACAAAAAGGCGGATAGCTTAGCACGAAGCGCTAGGAAGGAAACGTCTTTTGTAGTTCACATGGATCAAGTCTCCCGGTGTGACTCACAGGGTCAATATAAATCTGTAAAGTTGTTGACAAAAAAAAAAAAAGATAAAAAAAGAAGCTAAGTTGCGTCAGGAAGAGTACAATGTGGCATGTGATAACCTTTGTGTACTGTCTCTTTCACTAACCACTAATTCTAGTATTCCAGTTTCAGTAAAATTATCATTCAGACACTAAAATACAAGAGAACACTTGTACCGAAAAAAGACTAAGGAAGATGACAGAGTTTGAGTAAACCAGTGAAAGACTTCATCTGTTTGCTGCTGGTACTTCTCTAGCAGTTCAACTCAAAGATTTATAGTAACCATCATATGTTTTACGTGACTCTATTCAGAGTTTATGATGTAAAGAAATCTGATGACTTCTCTTAGGAAGCAAAGACATAGGATGCTAACGTGAGAGACATTATTACATTTTACAGTGAAAAAGGCTACAAAAATAACCTTAGAACTCAAAACAAATCTCTGTCTTAGAGTATTGGTTCCAGATATTTTTTTTTGCATCAATAAAGCAATATCATTGTTTTATCTCCATCCTTCAACCTGCAATTCCCTAATTCCCCACTTCTACAAAGAATCTTTCAATACCTAATGGGTTCGATCGTATATAAGCATCTACTCTATTCGTGTCGTTTTGTCATGGTCCAAACACACAGATAATATCCATGCATGCTTAGGACATCTAACATCCCAAATCCAAAACGCGATCGAGGTTGCAGCAAGCAAAATAATTCAAGTGTCACATCAATTATTAAAATAACTTTTGTTTGGTTCATAAAGAACAAAAGATATTGTTAAATTCTTGTGAAAACTATGGACCTTGTGTACTATTGCATTACAGTGTCAGTCCAGTAAAGACACTATCGATAAGGCAATCAGTTATATCTTCAAAATAACATGGATCTTCATTTTGAATCAAAAATAAACAAACAAATGGAAATCTCACACTTATATTGTCTAAAACAAACAAACAAATGAAAATGTCAAGAACATCTTAAAAGTTTCTATACCCAATCTACATATGTCGTTTTCTTTCTTCTCCACTAATTATTTTTCCCTGACCTAGCACATCAACGTGATCATGCACTTATTCCACAATAGAAGCGCACAAGAAGACAATGGTACATATCCCCACTTTACTTCACCACTTTAAAATGGTTCAACCTCGTCAATAATATCACCAAGTCCAATTCCTCAACTTTGCTAAACTTACAAGAGCTTCTCTCCAAAAATGGATGGTAAGAAAACACAAGGACAAGGGTATCTGAAAAAGAAGGCTAGTGTGTCTTACCTTGTGGAAGAAGAATTGGAGAATGATACAGATGGAGAGGAGGAAGAGAAGAGGAAAGGTGTGACCGATAGGTTTAAAGGATCTAGCGGCAGCAATGATCGTGGCTCATCACGGCTTTGCCAAGTAGATAGATGCACAGCTGATCTGAAAGAAGCTAAACAGTATCACCGGAGGCACAAAGTGTGTGAAGTTCATGCAAAGGCATCTTCTGTCTATCTCACAGGCGTTAAACAACGGTTCTGTCAACAATGCAGCAGGTACCTGACAAACACAAACCTTACCCTTCAATAAGTTTATTGCATAATTTTATTTAGTTTTCATAACTAAGCTTTTGTGTAGAGGATTAGTGGCTAATTAGTCGTAATTTAGACCAAATCTAAACGTTAATGGATTATTTATTTATTATATAGATATTTATCAAATTTTGGATTTAATGATAATTTTATTTTGATGAATTATAAAAAAAAACTAGATATACAATTTTACCTTTTGTTTTTATTTATTTAACCGCTATAGACTAACCTTAACCATTTTACCTTTTTAGGATAGTTTAAATCGGATTAAAAAAATTGGTTTGGTTATGACCGATTTGCTGCCTAGACGACCAATTTTTAGAAACATTGATTTTATTATATAGCCATATATGTTTGAAACAGGTTCCATGAGCTCCTAGAGTTTGATGAAGCTAAAAGAAGTTGCCGGAAGCGCTTAGCTGGACACAACGAGAGGCGGAGGAAGAGCTCCGGTGAAAGTATTGGAGAAGGGTCAGGTGGTCGAAGAGGAATAACAGCTCAGATGATCCAGAATCAAGAAAGATCAAGGGTAGAGATGACACTTCCTATGTCAAACACATCATTCAAGCGACCACAGATTAGATAGAGAAGCTGTCTGCTCTCTCTCTTCTGTCATTATAAAATTCTCTTAGAATCTGAAATTGTGGTATCCATCAATGTCAAAAAAGAAACAGCTGAGTCATGGTATTGACTCCTCCTGGTATAGATAAATAACTAATAAATACCACTCTTCTATCTATGTATCGTTGTGGTGTTACCTATCTCCAAATGCTAAGACTTTAGCTTAACCTTGAGTCGAAATAAGTCTACTGTGTCATGTATGTTTTCGAAGATGTATGATGTGTTATGCTAATTTTGGTAAAAGGTTTTCAATACAGATTCGAGTAAGGAGTGTGACTTATCCAAAAGCACAGGAGAATAATCGAAAGCCACCACCACGGTTACTGAAGTTTCAGAGCCACGAATGAGATATCCATCTTAGGTTTTTCTTGGCTTGACAATATTAAAGACTACAAGTATATTACAAGATTTGAATAAACCAACGACCATTGTCAGTTAAATCTTTGAGAGTAGATTATGATACAAGCAAACCTTCTGGACTCCTAATTGCTGTTGGACCAAAACGATGTTGGGCTTAACTCATTCATAATAAAATAAATATCATATTAAACCAATTAAAAATTTCTTCATTTTTTTCTTCTTTTAGCTACGGTTATTACACAACTCTTTTGAGCATCTTGGACAGGACAGGCGTTAACCACACAAAGTTATTTTTTCCCAGTTACAGAATCATTAATAAGCCTGGGGGTTCATTAAACGTTAAGCAACGTCGAAGAGTCCAAAAATAAAGACAAGTAAATGATTATTAATTAAGCATGGTTTTGTTAATCATATAATATGTGGTCCGTAGCTAATCCCCTATAGAATGGGCCAACAATGTGTCCTAAAAGAAGACGCCAAAGAGAGACAAAAGCCACATAATGAGATCTTTGTCTTGAATTTTGCTTGAGTTTATTGCACTTTATTTTTCTTTATACGGAATGTGTATGTTTCCCTGAATAATAAGTATCATTTATCTTGGGCAAGCAAATTAGTTATTGGCTGGCACAAAAATTACAGTTATGAATACAAATAAATGTAGTTATAGTGTGTGTTTAGTTTATGTTGAAATGGGTCAAAATTCTGGGTCGGTATCAACCAAGACTTCCAGGGTGTCTTGTGGTTTATTCTAGATTCTTGCATTTTATCTCTTGAGTCGTTTGTTTGTGTTTCCTCTTTGTCTCTGGAAGATGGTATTTAGTTCTTGCCAGCTATAGTCTCCGGGAGTAATGGTTACTCGCCGGCTTAGGGTAACAAACTTGTAGTTCCTTTAGTGTTAAAAAACGATTATATGAGTTATTCAATTGATTTCTATATCTTTTTACTAAATAAAACAAATATAATTATTTTTAACACATAATTATTGTTGTTATTATTATTATTATTAGTATTATTATTATTATTATTATTATTATTACAATACTATCATCATCCATAAACACTACTCCCTCTGTATCAAAATAAGTGGTTTTTAAGGTTTTTGCACACTAATTAAGAAATTACAAATTTTTATTCAATCTTTCTCGTTTGTCTAAAAACAACAATAAATACATATAAATCAACCAATAAAAAATCATACTGCAGAATATAAATAGTCAAAAACATAAAATTGCATTTACTTTTTACATGGAAACTTGAAAACATCACTTAAAATGAAACAAAAAATTTCTCTTAAAACATCACTTAAAATGATACGGAGGGAGTAATAAGTTTTGCAGAAAATGTTAATAGATTAAAGAGGTTGAATTGAAATATATTAAATAAAAATACACAGATAGATTATTCCAAAATACTAAACAACACTAAACTAATAAGTAGAACATGTCTCAGTCTAGAGTCCAGACCACAAAAAAAATCTAAATCTTAATTAATATATGAACTAAAGATTCCATTTGCATATGATACCAGTTAGATTACGAATAGAGATTTGTTTTCTCTTCTTCTTTTGGTTGTCTTTGTATACTTTTATATAAGCTTTTGCATAAAGTCATTGCTGCTTTCTGCTGATAACTAATAGTTTCGCAGACCGTGTGAGAACCTTCAGAGTTCAAAGAGAGTATGTGTCTTTGACCTTTACAATTCTAAAAAAAAATCATCAAACACCATCACTTTAATAGATTATCATTTATCAAAATAAATAAATATTTCTATTTACTTATATAAACAATAAACAAAGTTATACGAAACAAGAAGAGATAGATAATGCCTCGTGACTAAAAATCTAAAAGAGAGGAACATGTGGGATCGTTTAGGGATCCAAAACACTTTAAAGAGTTTAGACAATATCATGACACGAACACTACATCACTTGGATCTCATTCTTTGATTGTCCCCACAAGAAGTCAAACACTGAGCTGGCAAGTCTCTGACTGCCGTACCCATGTCGCCACGTGCCCCGCTTCAAACTCCTTATATAAACACAAGTTAAAACTAATAAACACATTCACTTACACACAAGTACACCGTTTTGCATATGGAGGACGACCAGAGAACTACCCCAAACTCCGGCGAAAAAAGCCCGGATACATCGCCGGAGATGTCATCCTCCGACTTCGAGTTTGGATCTTTGACTCCTTCTTCCCCTTCCTATTCAGAACATTCTCCCGCCGATCACCTTTTTCTCAACGGCCGTCTATTACCACACACTTTTCCGATGACCCGTTCGGCGTCACGTACGACCAGCGAAAACACATTCCGGAGCGACAGCACGAGCAGCCGGAGTAGTGTTAGCAGTAGCCCGACATCTTTTACTCCAAGAACAAGCACTTGCAGTGTCTTCAAAGAAGAAACTAACGTAACTTGTTTTGGTTCTCGGTCTGAGAAGACTAGGAGCGTAAAGTCAGGGACTTGCGGCATGAGAAACATGTCATCCTCAATATTGGATTTAAAGAAGCCACCATCGAACAATGGTAAAAGAGTATATACTACGACGACGAATAGGCTTTCATATATCCCCACGCAGTGCAAGAGAAAGAAGGCGACGGAGATAGTGACGGCGCAGCTTTACGGGTCGTATACGAGGCGGTGGCAGCATATAACTCCGGTGTTTAAAAGAGAAGGGTCGGTGAAAAGTAACGGAGGAGGGATTAAGGTTGGTGGAAGGAAGAAAAAGACGGTGAGGGGGAAGAAGAAGAAGAAGGCGGAGGAGAGAAGAGGAAGTAAGTTAATGAAGTGGTGGAAGAGGGTTTTGAAGGCGGTGATGTTGGCTTGCAGAGAGTGTCATGCAATGGAGCCTCAACGAGTTGTTAATTATGATGCTGATGTAAAAGAGAAAATAACTAAATGTTCATAAAGAATTGCATTGTGTGTGTTTTGTTTTTACCTATTTGCTTAAAAAAATTTCCCAATAAAAAATAAACTAAGAGGAAATTAAAAAATAATACCAAATAGGTGCGAGCCGGCACAGTTTATGCGGAGTGTGCGAACTAATAACACCATGATTAACCAAGGTTCTTAGAGTTCATAGGCTAAGAACCGTTTCTTAGCTTTTAACTAAGAAAAGTTAAAAACCGTCTTTTAAATAAGAAATATAAGAGCATGGTTAACCCCGGCTAAGTTCTTAACTCATGATATTGTAATTTTTTTTTTTTTTTACCTTTTTTGGCTAAGAGACGGTTCTTATATCTCTTAGCCGAAGCTAAGAACCCAAGTTAAGAGATTCGGGTTAATCATGGTCTAAGAGCCGCCTCTTAGACAAAAAGTGTAAAAAAAAAAGTGTCAAATCATGAGTTAAGAACCCCAAATTAAAAATCCGGGTTAATCATGCTCTGATATATATATTCTACAAATTTGGAGTTTGCCTCGGAAGATGATGCTCCAATTGACCTCCATCCTGCCATTAACATCACCAACAATCCATCCTCATGATTGCGAACCAAACACTCACATGATGACAAGAGGTGAAAGGTCAATTAAACTAAGTCAAAAAGTTTAAGAAATGGAATGAAAACAGTTATGGAGAGAAAAGCATCTCTCGGGAGGATGTAGTAACCGCTAACTCTTAAGATTTTTTGCTTCGTTTTCATCTATTGCTTAATGTCATATTAGGCTATCTTTATGTTGCAAGTTTTTGTGATCATATGGTCTTTCAACATGATTGTTACATTTTATATGGT
This sequence comes from Brassica oleracea var. oleracea, assembly GCF_000695525.1. NCBI lineage: Eukaryota > Viridiplantae > Streptophyta > Magnoliopsida > Brassicales > Brassicaceae > Brassica > Brassica oleracea. The sequence continues at coordinate 7,487,638 of NC_027753.1, forward strand.
CTTAAAACCATATCAGCTACATTTAGTTTTAATGCATCAAAATTAGTTTTTTTAAAGACTAAATATTAATAATCTATACTATTAAAACTGAATTACAATACTGTTTGGAAACATAGATAATAGTATAAATGACAATTGTTTGGAAACATAGATAACAGTATAAAAAGAACTATAGTGTACTTTTAGTAATTTCATTAATATAATTTCATTAATTGTCTTTTAATATTTCACTCAGATTAATAATTTCACTAATTATATTACCTTAATAATCCATCACATCACTAATTATATTACCATAATAATAATACTGTATATTTTTATTTATTAGCTAAATAACATTAACTTTTTGCCAATTATAAAGTAAAAAATGTAAAATAACTGGATTTTGCATATGGTTAGACGTTCGGTTTAGTTTGTTTTAGTAAAAAAAAATTTAGAAATTTATGTAGCCAAAAACATAATTCAAAGACATGTTTTTGTGAATAAAATAATAACTTAAATCAAAATAATAAAAATATATTACATTTATTTTCACTTAATTTTTCACTCCATATAATTATTTTACTAAATAAAAAAAAGTCTTTCTATTTCACTTAATTTAGTGAAACACATAGAAAGAATCTTTTTTATTAGTTTATAAAATCAGTTAGGCATGAACAATGGCTATCCATTTAGGTACGGGTTGTTCCTTTCGGGTATCGTTTATCTTTTGTTTTGAAATTATGCCCCACTTGAATATTATAAATTTATGTGTGCGTTTTGAGTTGGGTTCTTTTGGGTCTGGATGAGTTCGGTTCTGATGTATAGAAACCTAAAAATATCTAAATAACAAATGTATCTGAAACGGATTCGATATTTGTACCAAAAATAATCATATTATCCGATTCGATCCAGGTCTTTTGAATACAATTATATATTTTAAGACACATCTAAAATGTAAAATCAATACATGCGCGGTTGCGCGGATCAATCTCTAGTTTTTTTATTTAAATCTAAATTCTTAAATGAAACTAGGATAGTCCCAAAATTCAACATAAAATGATTTATATGTCCGTGGACTATGTAATTGATAACATGTTGAATTAGATCCAAGAAAAGGAAGATTTGTGCCTCTCATGAAACAGACGCAGACAATTCTATGAATCAAACCATAAAAAATTGACCACCGATCTTAGCTTTGTGCTTCTCAAGGTAGATCTTTTTAAAAGCAAGATCTTCTAAAGCCACATCTAGGCCTGGGCGTTCGGGTCGGGTTCGGACCGGTTCCTTTCGGGTCCGGGTCTTTTTGGGTACTAAATATTTAGACCCAATAGGTACTTAGAAATTTTCGGTTCGGGTTCGGGTCGGTTCTTCTCGGATCCGGGTCGGTTCTTCTCGGATCCGGGTTGGTTCTTCTCGGATCCGGGTCGGTTCTTCTTGGATCCGGGTCGGTTCGGGTCTATAATTAAAATATCCATAAAATACCCGTAATTTTTCGGGTCCATATCGGGTCCAGGTCGGATTCGGGTATTTAGGATCTGAAAAGGACATGATATACCCAATTTCATCAACTTTAGTTGAATATTTGTCATAAATATCTAAAATTTTACAAAACAACTTAAATAAAACTATTAATAATTAAAATAAAACATTTTAAAACTCTAAATTTTACATTTTAAAGTTTTATATTACTTTAAAAATGTTAAAAAATAATAACAAATGTTGATAACAAAAGATATTTCAACTAAAATAAAACATTTTAAAACTATAAATTTTACATTTTAAAGCTTTATATTACTTTAAAAATATTAAAAAATAATAACAAATGTTGTTAACAAAAGATATTTCAAGTAAATCATAAAATAATATATATAAAATAGAACACAAAAACATCATAGTTTTAGATATACATGTTTTTAAGTCGGGTACAAATCGGTTCTTATCGGGTCGGGTCTATTCGGGTCGGTTTTTTTCGGGTCCGGGTATTTTCGGGTCGGTTCTTTTTCAATTCCGGTTCTTTCGGGTAAAAAAAATTTAGACCCAATAGGTACTTGTAAATTTTCGGTCCGGTTCCGGGTCGGATATTTTTGGTCGGTTCCGGTTCGGGTCTTCGGGTCCAGGTTAAAATGCTCAGGCCTAGCCACATCTATGAAATCAAAATTTAGCAATCAGATCAGTGTATATATGTACATAACAACTAACCGGAATTACTTTAGTTATTACCTCCAGGTTCGAGTTCTTCCGAGTTATACATAGATAACATCTGAAAAGGATTTAAATCTCTGAAGTCTGAATGAAATCATGAGTTTCATGCTAGGCCTTTTTTTTTTCTGAACAAGCTAGGCCATTAGATATAGAATAGGGCTATTATGTTTTAAGACCAGCCCAATTTAAATTGAAGTTTTAGTAAACTATTACATAGTGTTTTTCAGGCCCATTATAATTTCATTAGTGTATAATTATTTAATTTTTTCATTTTCAAAAAATCCAATCCCTGATTTATATATATATATATATATTCCTTTTACTTTAATACAATTTTTAAATAATAGATTAATTGATATAAAACATTCTTAAAGTGGAATATATATATATGTGTATATCAAGTAAATGTTATTAAAAAAATCAAAGTTTTAACTAATTATCCAACGAATATTATAGCTAAAATCTATTTAATTATAATACAAAACTAAAAAATTATAAGCTACTAATTTAGTGTATTATTAATTGAAAATTTTAAAGTAATATACCAATTAAATTCTAAAGTTCTCCAATAAAAGAATTCTACTTTAAATTTCCTTTATTTCTACTTCAATTTTTTTATTTTAAGTTTTAAAATAATAATATTTTTTGGTAAGTGTTACAAGTGTTAGAACTATTCGCATATAAATGAATTTGTGATTCATATAAGAGCGAAAACACAGAATATGCTTTAAAATGTGTATTCAAAAAGGTTAATTCATACCGAATCATATTAAATTGTTTGTTTCAAAAATAGATACATTAGGAAATGGTCGATTTTGTACAAGATTATCAAATTATAAATGAATTATATAATACATCATTTTACTGTTTCAACATCGAAAACCGACTAGAAATCAACATAGTTTACAAAAAAATTTAAAATTTGATCACTCATAAATGAAATACTTAAAAGAAAAAAGCATTTGCCCGGTCGCATGGCTCAAACCAAGAAATATAAAGAAAAATATTTGGCAAAACATAATAATAACTTACCAGTTCTCATTATTTGTATCATCTAAGAACACAGTCGTGTAGACCTCCTTTTCCCAATCTTTTCCTGATGAAATCATTAGTAATTAAGGGAAGAAAGAAAATTATCCGCCGGACTGACATCACCTGATTTCAGGGCGTTGATCATGAAGGTTATAACAGGCATCTTCCAAAGGCTCAAACAGCTTCTGGATGCAACGATTTCCTGATTGATACTCGCGATCAACGTCTAAACATTACAATGACAAAAAGTAAATTAACAAATGAGAGGCAATCCAAAAAATAAATAGTAAGTAAAGATTTATTATTACCGGTGGACCAAGAATGTTTGAAGTCTCACAGTCAACTATCAGTTTGCATCCGGTTAAGCAAATTTTGGTGATTATCAGAACAAGGCAAAAAAAAACAACCTCATTATATCAACCAAAACTATATAACAACCTCATTTGAATGTAAAGTTATTTTTATACAAAGTTATCAACCTAATTAATTGTAATATGAAGTGATCATCAAACCAAGACTACCAAAGTCTTTATCGATAATTCTTTGCTAGGGATCCATATTTTTCAGGTTATTTCCTCATTTTGTTTTTTCTTTCATGTTTTATTTTAAAACAAATTAAATTGTAAATGTATATAGGCGGGTCCATTGAGCTTAGTCTTTCTCAGATCTGGTTAGTTGGGGGACATTACTATGAATCTGACCTTAATACAATAGAGGTATATGATGAGAGGTATATTTTACTCCTTTCTTCATTTGTATTTACCATTATTCACTGCCATTACTGTTTTTAATTAAGTTTGATTTCATGTCAATTTGTAATATTTTCTCTTTTTTCGTCAGTATTTCAACCTCCAAATAATGATCCCTCAGAAATGAGAGTGATAAACAAAAATATAGTTCAGTATAACTCAACTATTTGTTTGTTTTCTTTTCATTTAACATCATAAAGTTCACAACCCTTTTTGTTATGATATAAATGTATTTCTTTATTCTGATGTTTAGGTTTTCCTGGAGCATTATCATGACAACCAACCACGATTTTCGTCTATTGGACAGTATTATTAAGTTTTATATAGCATGAAAGTTATCTCATTAATTTCATATCATTAAATTTAAAGGTTTGGTCTAGAAAAATCAGTCCATATGCATGGTCTAAATTTCATACCATTTATGAGCATGTAATAGAATTTACTTACAGATATAGTATTTGTCTATATAGGGAAACATATCAATAGACAAGGTGTCAAGACTTCGAATGCATGGATTTTATACAAGTCCCTAGTGAATATATAGGGAAACATATCAATAGACAAGGTGTCAAGACTTCGAATGCATGGAGTTTATAAAAGTCCTTAGTGAATATGTAATCAAAGCAGCATTTGCTTCGATATCTTCCTATAGTGGCTACCAGAACGGTGTAACAAGATAAATATGAAGAGTATGAGTCGACGTCTAATTATTAATAAGTTAATTGAGCAACTCGATTAGTCAGTACTCTCTTATATTTGTGTTTTGCAAATTGTAGGATATGGGCGATAGGAACTGTGGCTTGGTATTGGCCAATCACTTGTCGGGTATTGTCCTGCCATTATGTTTACCCATCTAACTGATAGTCCGGTGAGGTTGGTGCAATGGAGCGATAATCTTTTATAGAGATTATTATAGTTTAGTTGAACGTTTATTTTAGAATTTTATTCCCTCCGTTCTCAAAAATAAGATTTTCTAGAGTTTATTTTTGTTCCAAAAAATAGATTTTCTATATTTTTAAGGTAATTTGTATACTTTTGAAAAACATTAGTTGTGAATATTTGAATTGATTAAATTTTATTGGTAGATAGTTATTGAAAAGTGTATTGAAAAATAAATTGTAAGCATTTATTATATTATTAATAAACGCAAAAACTCTATAAAATCTTACTTTCGGAAACGGAGAGAGTATCTTTTATAACTGACTTTTTGATTGATTTTTTTTAAAATATAATATAAGAAAAATATAAGTAAAATATTAAAACAAAATGAGAAAATTATAAGAAAAATACAAAATATATAAATATATTTTGGTAGTTTTACTGTGTAATCTTCTAAAATGAATTAGAGAAAGATGTGTATAAGGGAAATTAAGAGAGATGCAGTTAAAGCCACCATATCAAACTGCATCACGTCTTATGAGAAAACATTAAAATAATATATATACCCAACAAATTTTAATTTTAATACCAGTTTTGTATTTAAAAATAAATTATTAAATTCAATAAAATATTAAATTAATATTCATATTCATTGGGGATTTTATTGGTTTTAATTTAACCAAATCTTAGTTTCTTGTAGCGTGGACATTTTTTCTTACTATGATTATTCATTTTCAAAAATATAATTTTTTACTTGATTGAGTACGTAAACTGATTTTCACGAAGTTTCTTTCAAGATTGTAGAGTGGTGATGTTTGTCTAGTTTTGTTTGGTTCGGCTCTAAATCCCAGTTTTAAAGTTTTTTTTACGTTAAATTCATATTTTATTGTTAAATTTTATTTACATAATTATGATACAAAGAACTATGAAGTCACAAAGGCAAAAACAGCTGAGAGGTATAAAAGACGAAGTTAAAATCATTATAAGTTGCAAAACAAATGAGACATTGTTTGTTCTATTTGAACCCAAAAAAAAAAAGACATTAGCCATGTTCGTTAAACGAACGAAGGCTGCGTCAGCAGCTAGAGATCAAAATTCAGAATAAAAAAAAAAGAGTATCCAAAGGGAAAGAGAGAAGAACAGGGGAAGAAATCTTTTGTTTTCAGTCGCAGAGAGGTGCCAGAAATGAGGAATAATGGTCTCTACTTTTTTGGCATCAGCGGCAACACCGGAACGCTTCTTTTATTCTGACGCCGCGTCTCTGCTCAGCGGCAACACCGGAAAACTTATGAACAAATCTATGACGCCGCGTCTCTGTTCAGCGTTCGTTAAAAGAACAGAGCTATTGTTTGTTCTCTTGGTGAAAAAATAGTAGGATCTTAAGAAATTTTTACTCCACATAATGAAGATAGTTTTAATTTTCCCACAGACTGTAGCAATCAAAATTTTATAATCTCCTTCGAACATAATTGATCTGAATCTCATATTCAATGTGTTGTATTTTCATCAATAAAGCTTTAGCTTCAGCTTTCACGGGTGTGCTTGAGAAATTTTTTTGTCCTTAACTCCAATAAAGAGTTTCTTCTTTGTGATTGTGTATTACCCATCTAGCTCTTCTGTATCTTGTATCTTTGTTAAAACCTCAAAATTGCATTAGCAAAGCTCTCAAGAGTAACTAATGGTTCTCGAGATCTTGATTTGATGGTGTGTAAGTCTATTTTTTATTCTATTGGAGGCTCTTTGGTCCGAGTCTTTAAATGCTTTTAACTATCTCGCACATAAGCAATGGTATATTGGTACAAATTTTATATTAATACTATAAATTATCCAACTTCAATATTCATATTGACAATTGATCTACTAATTTTCTTTATCTTTCTTTAAGAGAACATATTTGGATCAAAATCAAAATATTCTCTAGTATTAACCAACATTCAACTAATTGGAGTTGAAATCAAACATTTTTGTACTTGTGGATTAAAAAGAATTTCATAGGCATTGGAAGCATATAGATAGTCACAACTCATAAAATATCAAAAAAAAAAGTCAGTAAACATCATATATTATCAACAATTTAGATCTTAGAAATTATGACACAGAAAACAAAATAATAAATTACAAAACATGTACTCCTTAAGATAATATAATATAAATTTATGAATTTAAAGAAATTTATGAATTTTTAAAGAGGTTTATGAATTTTAAAGAACATCCACATCGCTGGAGTGTCACACGTATAGTAATCTCAACAAGATAATATCCATTTTAATCTAATTTAACTATAGCTATAGCATAGAGCTTTTAATCGATGCAAGAAAAGAAACAAACGCAACTCTGAGCTATCATACAACAATGTCAATAAGAGAGCACTAATCTGATTCACTTTGATGCGACATTTCTTGCTAGAAAAGCACTGAAAGTTAAGTGATTTGATTGATATTAATTCGAAAAACAGTATCTCTGTGGCATACATATAAATCCCATTCTAGTCTTGTTCTAGGAGAATCCAAATGGCATGTATATTAATCCCATTTTAGCCTTCTAATATGTTTGGCTAGCTAACAAACAAAGTGTGTCTGCCTTATTTCTATGTTGAGCTGTTGCCTCTTCTTATCAGGTTTGATACGGACCTTAACAAAGAAGTTGCCATTGAAGTTATTGATCTGGAAGAATCGTAAGTATCTGTGCCTTTGATATGATTTTCTCGCTATCGAATAATGTAGTCTTGACTTACACTTTTGGATATCATTCTGTTTGCTGTCTAATAAAATTGAATATTGGTATGTGCTACTTTTTTGCTATTCTAAAGGCATTAATTAAATAGTCTGTAAAAAAACTATAGTTTTCAGCCCTATTATCCTTCTCTCAAGTATACGACAATGATCATTGCCCTTATTCTAACTAGACCTTTTACTTCATATCTGACAGAGAAGACGAGATTGAAGATATTCAGAAGATATATCCTGGATTAACGTAAATGTTTTGGCAATTATTAGCATGCAAGATTGTCGTGTTCACTTCATATTTGAGTCTTGTTACAATGCCGTTGTATCACCGAATACTATGGTTCTTACTTCCACCAGACCAAGTTATGGATGGAATATATGGCTGGTGACTCAGTTGCTGACTTTTCCACACGCCCGGGAAAATAGAATTTCTTCTTTCCCTCTGGCACTTTCCTCCACAAGTGCAATATAAGACAACATATAGGATAATATATCACCAGTTTCAGATGATTGAAAATGTCATGTAATTCTCTTTGTCGGTCTACTTACAATATCTCGCGCAGCAAGCTAACAACATTTTCACTTGCTTCTCCAAAACCCGCTTAAACTCTTTGTCTCAATGGCATAAAGACTATGCAGCTCCTGATTCCTCCAACATAAATTTAATACTTGAAGGTAATGAGTGATTAGAGAAATGAGGCTGAGGCTGTTGATATCTCTATACTAGTACTCTATCCATATGCTACCCATGATCGCCCGCTCAACACAGAGAATATGACAGTCAGGATCATCAACCTTTATTGGACAAAATAATAAGTAAATTCATTAGCCAGACAAGTGGACATCCGTCCTTTGCAAGTCGGTTGCATTCATTAACTCGGTCGTGTTTGGTATCACCAACTCATGGTGTTGAGCATTTGGTTTCCCGAATACATGTTTTAATGAGATAGAGCCACTATCTATAATGATTACCTACACGTCATATGTAGAATTATACAATGTATATACGAAAATACGTAGATGAGTAAGTGGTCCCTTGATGGTCGGAGAAATTGTCAAAAGTATCAGTAGAACGAGAGGACCAAGTCACATAGACTATTTTATTTTATTAAAACCATATAGTCACAGTCAGAGTCACAGTCACAGTCACAGTCACAGAGTTAAGAAAAACAGAGTTTTGTATATACGCCGTTATCATCTACGTGGATCAAAACACCGTGACCGCGCCTATACATTAGTAGGATCCAGTTATCTAAGCTGACGTGCCTAGACTGACTGTCTGTCACCTTCCACATCTGATCAACACATGTCGTTACACGTGACGATGTCACATTGGGTGTTATTGCAGATAAGAAATTTGTTATTTGTGTGTGCATCTTTATTCTCTTAATAACTTACTACTTATTTCAAGCGAACCCCTCTGTTTCCGATTGTGATACGGGAACCACCGACAATATTTAAAATGGTTCAGATTGCAATCTTGAAGAAAAAGATCTATTTTATAGTTCTTATAATTTGTGTAAATTTATAAAAAAATTATTTTGGTAAATATATATATATTCAAGATGAAGTCTTCATCGTCGCTCCAGCACCCGAGTGACATGACATATCATAGTTCATACTATCTTTAATATGGTTTGAATGGTGACGTGCGGGACAACTGCGGGACAACAAGTGCGGTGCAGTTGTAATAGTAACAAAATATATAGATATATAGGTATATTTAGAGATTTTTGTTACTATTCACTGCGGTGCAATGCGGTGCGGAATGGTTCGTCACCATTCGAAGCCATATTTTTCATTTTTTCTATATTACATAAATTTTATAATATAAATAAAATTTATGTTAATGTGTAAATCTAAAATATAATATCCATAAATATATGTTTGTCGATATTCATGTAAATATCATTTCTGTAAATATAAAGTAAAAATAAATGAATATCTTTTTCACATGAAAATTGCATTTTCCATTAATAAGAAGAAATAGAAATGAATTGGAATATAATTAACTTTAAATAATATGCTATTTTTTAAAAAAATAATATGCTATTTTTTAAAAAAATAATATGCTATGTTGAATGGAATTTGGTTGAGGGGTATGTCTGTGGGGCTAAATGTCATTACTAATAAGATAAGGGTTAATCCAAACTATTTAATTTTTAGAGACCCCAGCATAAACCTCGTCAACACGGAATTTTTATGTTTTCATGCACTTCTCACGTTTCTGATCCTTAGCTGCACAAATCTAACAAAACTGAATATGGTGTTCATAACTTTTTTATTCACGTAGTTCAATCGAATAAATAATGTTTAGGGCGTTTCTAAAGTCATATTTTTTTGTCGTCAATATTATATATTATTCAATTTTTCAGTTTTAATAATTTTTATTATTTTTAATTAATAAATAATTATTTTATCACATTAAATATTATTTTGTCAAACTTTTTGTAGTTTTATAGTTTATAAAAATTACAATATGACGTAAATGATGATACTTATTTAGTGATTTATTAATTGAAAAATATATAAAAATTTAATTATGTAAAAATAATAAAAAAATACAAATACTGCAATATATTTATATGTTTGATTGCAAATTTAAACTAGTTAACAATAATAATTTAACTATATTATAAAATATAATATGATAAAATATGTTTTTTTGAAGATTTGGTATGATGAACAGTGTTAACACTTAACACACCATATTTACATAAACTAAATTTGTTAAAATTATATCAATTTTGGTGTTTTGTTGGAAATGAAATTACACTAAGTTTTTTGTTTTGTTGGAGATAGCCTTAAACCAGAATTTGAACCGAGGTAGTACTGTATTGTAGTTTGATAGCTATCTATGCTTTAACAGAGTTCAAGATTCGAGAAAATGTTAACAATTTATTTCAAATGTTTTTCTACCGGTCGTCATGGCTTCTAAAAATTAAAATAAACAGAATACGTGAAAGAGATAAGTGGACCCAATTCAATCTTCTTAATTCCTAAAAAAAAAACAGTAGCAGAAAAGAGGATTAGAGGAAGCAACTACCACGTCTACCCATGTGGAAAATTATAGTTTAATTCCAGCCGTTGGATATGAGAGATAGTGCTTAACTGCTTATACGTTTTGATAGCAAAGCTGGCGACAAGAACCCCAACCCTATCAGATCTCACCTTCCTTGTCTCTCATTATGAAGCCACCTTATCCATCTCAACCTCCGTAAAACGTCATCGTTTACAGTTTCAAAACCTTGTTAACAATAACATGCATGACTAATTCTTCGTGTTCATAGATGTTCTGCAAACTCATCAGTAAGTCAAAAGATTGTCCAAACACTGAAGGTAGTAGGGCCCATGAAGATGGCGTAAAGCTGTAAAGAAGTATTCTTCTAACATACGCCGCAGCCAAAGATGGGGTCCTCCCATGACTGGTGCTTGTGTGCATGACACTTGGTCCATTGTTTTCAAGCCGACGACAATACTACAACTATTTTATTTATTTATCTCTAATAAAATACACAACTATAGGTATCATTATTAAAATAAATTAAGAAAAAGGTATTGGCAGTTAGCTGCTACTCGTTTTCTCCCTCTTATCAAATCATATATCTTTCAGAGGGTTAGAGATGAGATGAGTTCATTTAGTTTCCGGAAACGATGGCTCCTTCAGTTTCGTTTGCCGGCTTCTGATTCCGGCGTCGCTCCTTATCCCTCGGGGTTGACGGCTGGCTCTTTGCCGGTTCATCCGGCGTTTATATATAAGTGCTGACGGCGGCGGTGGTTAGAGATCTACGGTCCGTTTTTTGTTCTTTTTTCTTTTATGTGCATGTGTATATATATATCGGCTCGACTTTTTGGCTCCGGGAGAAGAAGGTTGCTACAACTGCTTCATCGCCGGTTAATGACTCCGGGAAGCGGAAGCTCTTTCAGTTCTGCGTCGCCGGCTTCCGACCACAGACCAGTCGTCTTTGCTCCGTTGAAGATGATGGGTGCTGTCGATGGGTTAATGGAGAAAGCGGATGAGATCTCGTCAGTGGGACGATTGATTCTCTCTGCAGAGTGGTGAGGGGTTTGATGTGAAGCTCTCTTCTTCTGAGTTTGTGGCAGATGGCGTCGGACGAGATCTCGAATAGATCGATGCATGCTCTCCGATCGTCGAAACACAGGAGATGAAGAGATTGTGTGATGTTGGCGTCTCGACGAGCCAATCTGTTCCCGGCAGGTATTCCGGTGTTGTGATGATGGCTAGCGGTCGGTGGAGTCATGGTGACGGCGTGAGTAGCGAAGATGCGTTTTCCTCTTTCACCTTGATGTTTGGACACGTGGTTTACACGTGTTGGCTTTAGGTCGTTTAGCTTGGACTTGGTTGCGTTTTGGCCTGGTTAATAATGTTTAGTGGATCTCGGTTTGTAATGTGCGGGTCTTTGGACTTTTCGATAATAATAATAATATAATTTAGACGGAAAAAAAAAAAAAAAGGTATCATTATTAAAATATAATTTCTAACACGACTCGAAAAGCGCTATAATAATTATCCTTTAATCGTCTACCTTTGAAATAGATGACAACGACATATCTTTTCCAGAATTTGTTTGGCTATTAACTTATCATTTATAGTATATACTAAAACCTTTGAAAATGTAGTAACATCGTTTATATGTACGACTTTGAGAAACCAGTAGCAAAAAAACAGAAAGATAATAACAAAAGTTCATATCTTATGTTATACGTTGATAAAAATATATACATAACGACTTTTCCATGTCAGTTTATTTAACTACTATCTCGATTTTCTTAGATAGAAAAAGATACTAGGAGGACCATACGGCCTATTCCGCCGGAGGAGCTAAGGTAAGATCCAGATTTAACGGCTGAGGTTTCTTCTCACCTCCACACGTAGCAGCCGGTGAAAACGCTTTCATGTTATTATAGAAGTAAAGAGGACGCGCAACGGGAACCTGATCATAACACGCACCACCGCCACCGCCACCGCCACCACCTCCTAAGCTGAGCTCGAGCTGCGGAAGTGTTGCTAGTCTTCTCCCTGTGGGAGAGACGGAGTCGACGGTGCTACTCTGACTAGGACTACGAGCGAAACCGCCTTCTTTATTCGCGTTAAGCTCAAGAACCGTCGGAGGAAAGTTCGTCTTGGCCTTAGCGCCGCGAAAGTCTCGCGCTGCAGCGTCGTAGGCACGCGCCGCGTGCTCAGCCGTGTCGAATGTTCCGAGCCAGACCCGAGTTCTCTTAACGGGGTCTCGGATCTCCGCCGCGAATCTTCCCCATGGGCGTTTCCTCACGCCTCGGTAACGAACCTCTTTCCCATTACTCTCGACCGGGTTCGGGTCGGGTTTCAAACCCGTTTTCATTTTGAGAAGATCGGTGAAAGAGTCTTGTGGTAATGAGAAAACAAGTGTCTTTTATAGGGAGAGTAAAGCGAACGCTCCTTTTAAGGGAGCTTTCTTGTGAATAGTCATTTACATGGTTATTACAGTGAACCGGTTTTCTTGGGTTTCCTTTTGTATCCTCCACTTATATATAGCCATGTGTTTACTGCTTTCCTGCAATTCTTTTTACTGTAAGAATTTTATTTTCTTAACTTGAAGTTTATCTTCAAACATAGACTGCACGGATCATAATACAACATCACTATGAATCCTAGTTGACATGACTACGAATCCGGATTGGCGCATCACTCACTAGCAAAAGCGGCAAAAACTATAGACTATATTTTTTTCCATATAGATCAAAACACGGACAAACATAGGGGGTCTTCGGAGAATCGACTCATTTAACCAAAATTTGTTTTAGTTAAATGGATAGTTGATAAAAAAATCATAATACGACATGGGACGATTGAAATGAACTAAAGATTACTTGCTATCAAGAGTTTAGAATGCAATTTGGTAGGAGACGGTTTTGAAAGTATGTTTCATTCATCCATATTAAATCTATAAACATGTTACTTCCATATATATATATATATATATATATATATATATGATTCCCGGTAGATGATCTGATTTGGATGTCCACATGTTTAGAAACATAAAAGTGAAGAAACATATTATCATTGCCTGCCTATTTGGTAAAAAAAATTAATACTAAAGCTATAATATGGAACATTCAACAAATATCGAATAAGATTTTTTGAACATCTGGTTAATTATATTATTACAACGATGAGAAATATTACATAGACGATTTTACAGTTGGCATTTCTACCAGTTTATGAGAAGACTTATTCTTGGGTTCACCCCCTAGGGTGAACCTAGAGGTTCACCAACCAATAGGATTGTGTTATTTCATATTCGATATCTTTTAAAAAATGAAACAAAATATTGTCAAATTATATTATCTTTTTAAAATTAAAAGGTAAAAAGAAATAAATAAAAAATAGTAATAATTACAAAAAAAAATATTTTTAACGTCGTCAGCAAAACATTAAACCCTAAATCCTAATCCCTAAACCCTAAATCATAAACCCTAAACCCTTGGGTAAACCTAAACTCTTGGGTAAATCCTAAACCCTTGGATAAACCCTAAACCCTTGGATAAACTCTAAACCCTTAGGTAAACCCTAAACCCTT
>NC_027753.1:7502614-7509794 GCF_000695525.1 Brassica oleracea var. oleracea
CCCTAAATCCTAAACCCTAAACCCTTGGGTAAACCCTAAACTCTAGGATAAATCTTAAACTCTAAGATAAATCTTAAACTCTAAATCAAAATCACTAAACACGAAAACACTCAATGGTTTAGGGTTTAGGATTAGGGATTAGGATTTAGGGTTTAGGGTTTAGGGATTAGGATTTAGGGTTTAGGGTTTAGGGATTAGGATTTAGGGTTTAGGGTTTAGGGATTAGGATTTAGGGTTTAGGGTTTAGGGATTAGGATTTAGGGTTTAGGGTTTAGGGATTAGGATTTAGGGTTTAGGGTTTAGGGATTAGGATTTAGGGTTTAGGGTTTAGGGATTAGGATTTAGGGTTTAGGGTTTAGGGATTAGGATTTAGGGTTTAGGGTTTAGGGATTAGGATTTAGGGTTTAGTATTTTGCTGACGACGTTAAAAATATTTTTTTAATTTTTTTTTCTATAGCTGCTATTTTTTTTTTACTTTTTTATTTTAAAAACATAATATAACTTGATAATATTTTGTTTCCTTTTTTAAAAGATTTCGAATTTGAAATAATGAAATCCTATTGGCTGGTGAATCTAGAGGTTCACCCTAGGGGTGAACCCAAGAATAACTCTTATGAGAATACACGTCTGACTGTGCCATTCCGAACTGTCCTATGAGATCCATGTTCGATGGTGTACCCTAAACCATGTTGAAGATCTCTTGTAATATTTTTCTCCATAAACTGTAATATCTTTTCATGTAGAAGCATAATGAATTTTTAATCACACCATTAGACTTAATGGGCTTCCACAATATCGAATAAGATTAATAAATAGAAAGACAAAATATTACATTATACAAAGTTTTAAATAAGATAAAATCCAAAATATTTGTATCAAAAAATTGAAAATTAACACAACCACATTTACCAAACAAAAAAAACATATATAGTTAAGTTTTTTATTACACTGAAAAATTATCGGCTCTAACAATAATTACTTTTTAATATGTTTAAACAAAACATAAAGACACAATTACAAAGATTATCTATTGTATTAAATAAAATTGTTAAATACATCAACGAAAAAAATTTGTTATGTTAAGAGATTTTTGATTAAAATAATATAAAATTATATCAAAAGTATCAAAAAAGGTTAAAATCTATTAGTTGTAAATTGTATGAAAGTATTCAACAAATATAAAGATAAAATCTATTAGTTATATCGAATAAAATTGTCAGATACTATGACAAAAAATTGTCAGATACGATGATTAAATAAAAATTATCATAACAAACAACATTATGGCTAATGATGCAAAAGTATTATATCAAATAAAACGACAAAATTAGCCGATAAAACATCAACAATATCAAATATATTCATCGGATTCGTCAACAAAATAAATTGTATCGAATAAAATTGTCGGATACGATGATTAAATAAAATTTATTATAACAACATTGACAACAATAACAGCGCAAGATTGAACCTCTCTCTTATCTCACCTCTATCTTTCAGAGAGAGGTTCGCCGTTCGTGCCGGTTCCTTCTCCGGCAATCTTGACCCGTGGTGTTCGGGTTTCCTCTCCGGCGTGGATGGCTTTGATAGCATCGTATGGCCGGCTTATGTTCCGGTGTCGCACATATCCTTTGGTGGACGACCGACTTTTGGCTCCGGGGCCCACGCCTTCCTCTTTGGTGTTGGACCGCCGGCTTCTGACTCCGTTTAACATCATCTTCTGGTGTTTGATGGCAGATTAGCTCCGGATTGTACCGGATTCTGTTGGGCCTCTTCTTCTTTGTGCCTCTCTGTTCCAGTAGATTTCGGCTTCGATTGGATCGACAATGGTTTTTTATTGGAATTCCTTCATCGGAAGAGGAGTTCTTTTGGCTATAGATCCATGGCGTAAGGTTTTTCGGCGATGGAAGCTAAAGCGGTGTGGCTGTGATACGACCAAAATATGGATCACTCTTTCGGTAAGGTTGATATGAACTCAGATCCGAGAGGATTGAGAACTGATGGATCGAGGGGTGACACTAAGGGTTGCGGAATAGCCCAAAGATACTACCAGACTTCGATCGTTGCCGGATGTGACGCACCGGTCCAACAAAAGAAGGATCGAAACTTGGAGATAACCTCACCAAGAAACTAAGAAGTGTTCTAAACAAAGAACAATGAGAGAAACTCATAAAAAAGGAAAAACAATCTGTTTTATTTCGTGGCTCTAAGGCCTTATTTATAGGATTACAAGTTGTAGAGATCCAAAGAAAAATGTGCTAAAAACAAGACATTGGAAATAGAAACAAAGACTTGACTAAATAAAGTCTTTGACTGAAACTTGGACTACCTCTTCATATAGCCACGACCAGGACTTTGAAAGGTGAAGAATATACTCCTGATATGGGCCAAGACATGTCCCTTTGAGGCCTGGTCGAAATCCATCTTTTCCCTTAGCCAATATTTATCGGTTTCTCCATTTGGCCCAAACAAGCTCGTTTTTGAATCTTTTTGAAAACCATCAAGCCCAATGCTTTCTTGAACATTTAGAACATGAATAATAACCTTTGTCATGATTGAATTGACCGTTGGTTCATCAGAAAGAAGGTTAGCCATTTCGAGCTTCTCGGGTGGTCTGAATTCGCGAGAACTGAAGATCACCTGATTTGTAAATAGCATAACTATCACATATGAACTCCGTTTGATCTGATTCTTCTTCAAGGAGCTCCGTAATTGAGTTGAGAACATTCTCCAAGTGATTTTATGCGTAGAAGCCTCGTGGTTTGGAAGATATGAGTCAAACAATGAACATATATCTTTACTGCTTTCCATGATCAAGCCATGCATGCCTGTTTTGCCCGGTGCGCTACCCCACGGCACATCAGGCTGGGTCTTTCTCACCTTCATATCTCGTCGGCGCGGAACTCTTTGAACGGTAACCTGTTTCCGGTGTGTTCCGGTGGTTTTCCGATTAGTAGTTCCGGCGGTGATGCGCTAGCCGGTGAAGTTCGGTGGCGTTCCGGCTTTAGGGCACGTGTCCCCTCCTCGCCAAAATGTTAACGCGTGGAGAAGTTCGGATTGGGATCACCGTTTTCCTTTGGGCTTTATTTCTGGCTGGGTCCGTTTTCTTTATGTTTGGGCCTTTGTTGTCTCTTTTTAATTTTGGGCTTTTGGGCCTCCCCTGTATTATTATCTTTGTTTATTAATAATATCAGATGACAAAAAAAAAAAAGTGGTATTAAATCGACCTGGTATGATTATAAAATGAATCGAGGAATTGTCCTTAATTAGACAATCATATGCTTTCTTGCGAAAAAAAAAAAAAACAGCGCAAGATTACTATATCAGACAAATTGTCGGATACGAAGAAAAAAGAAAAAAGAGATCGAACATGTTTGTCGGATTCGTCAACAGAAAAATTAACGTGTCAAATAAATTGGCGGATCAATTATTAAATTAGACTTATTATAACAAATAACATTGACGGATAAGACAACGCAAAATTATTAAATCAAATAAAACTTTCAGATACAAATAAAAAAAAAAGGAAAAATAAATCAAACATATTTATCAAAATCATCAACAAGAATAATTATTTTGAACATAATTATTGGATTTTATAGTTTAGTGAATTGTTATAGATGTTTATATATTACTATTTAGATCTGATTTTATTTGTAGTGAAAATATAGTTGAATACGCATCAAACAAACAAGATATATTCTGTGAAATATACTTTATAAAGCATGTTTTTAAGTTTCTTTTCAATTCAACCTCAGTAATAATTTATATTTGAAGAGATATATTTATGGTTAAAATAGTTCTTTTAATATAAAAATAAAATGTATTTATAGTATTCAAGATGTATATTTGGTAAGAAAATAGAGGTTAAGAAATAATGTACGCTTAAAACTGTAAAGATTACCAAAATCATAAATTGAATATTTTATCTATGTTTATTTTGGATTCCTACTAGTGTATATTTTTCCTTAGTTTGTTTTTCTAGTTCTCATTGTTTAGATTTTGTCTATAAAACTTAATAATACAATTCATCATTAACCAAAACTTAAATATTTTATCTTCTTTCATATTTTTCTAATAATTTTCACACAAATTAAATAATGTATATTTATTTACCCTTTCCGTTTCATAATTTTAGATGTCTTACTATTTTAAGATACTTATAAGTTTAATGTAAATTGAGTGACCAATAATATTTTATTGTGCTATTTATAATTAGTTATTTTTTAAAAATTTATAATGTTTATAATATTTATTTCAAAATTAAATTTCTTAATGCTATTGAGTATATCTTTTTTACTGACACACTGAAGAATATTTTCTGGTAATATAATAAGTTATGATTATTGGATAGAACTGAAATTAATTTTAATTTTAATAGCATCAACCAATAGTGGTTCTTGGTTTTTTGGTCGATTAACCTTTATAATCTATCAAAAAATGTAATTATAAATTTTCATGATCATAAACAGCTAACTACATGAGATATGATGGAAAAAATCAGACATATTCATTGAAACTGAATTTAGATATGTAAAAAGTTGCCTTGAAAAGTGAATCTATGGGTTTTTTTTTGTCATCCTATGGTATTTTAACTAAATTCATAAGAACTAAGATATATATTTTCAAAATGTATATTAAATAGCTCGTTAGTTATCAAAATCTATATATATAAAAATATGTTTGTCTCTCTCCTAGGCTATCTACGTGGAAAATCACTCTCTGACAGGCCGACACGTGTCTCTGGGTTTTATTTTTTTGGCTGGGCTTGAGTTTAACTTTGGGTTTATACTATGAACAATTGACAGGCTTTTTACTCTTTAATATTAATGAATGTGTTAATTATTTCTTAATACATAGTAGATAGATAAATAAAAAAACATTACGATATGGACGTTATATTATCATGAAAGCAATTTTTACCCTACGTACCTCATCATGTGATAATTTATAAAGTAGCAACGAATCTATGAGTTCAGCAAATTTGCAATTACCTACGTCAGAATTTTAAGTATATAAACAGTCAACATTAGTGTGTTGAATATTATATTCATATGATTTAAAAGCTTTTACAAATTTTTATTTTTAAACATACACCAAAAAATTTATGAAAGTAAATATCCATTCAGGTTCTCAACCACTTCAAATACCACCAACGCCAAAAAAATTTAATCAAGTGCACGAAAACTATAATATATTTAAAACTACAATAAATACATTAGTTAATGAAAAATCCTTTTTAAAAAATATTATGGATCATACATAAATATTAAGAAAAATGTATAAAAAGAAATAAAAGTAACAATAACTTGAAGAACAAAATGTATAAGACTTAGAATATTTATGATTTGTGGTCTAAGATATATTCAACTTATTGTCCTAATCAAGGTGGAATAAACATTGAATATTATATATACATAGAAATATTTTTAGTGGTAGGGTATATTTATAATTTCCATTATTTGGCCAAATAAAGAAAATGGAAATAACCATGAAAAGAAAACTACTTTAAATAACTTAATCAAAACAACAACCACGTACAACTAAACCCAATGAACGTCTCAACCTCAAAAGAAAGATGGTATAAGAGCAAAAATCCCAAGACATGATATATAGTTTTGTACTAACAGCTTACCAACCAATTTAATTTACATAGTTCATTCAACAGTAATCAAAGCTAGCAAATATCCCTAATCAAAGTAAATACTGGTAGCTTCATAGTCTATTTAGTATTCAGATACATTAACATGTACAATATTTAAGTAATATGTATATTTTTATATGATACAAATTTATATTAAACATTCATTGTAACTGTTTAAATTGTTTTTTTAATTTTCATCCCGCCCGGACCGGCCCTGGTAGCTAATATAACTGGCCACATATTTTTAATAAACTAATATTAGTTCAAAATATGAATATATTGTGTATTTTAACTAAACTCATAAGAACAAGAATATTTATTTTTTAAAATAACTCAATTACTTTTCAAAATATAAAATAAGTGGTTGTATATTTTTATAAATTAAATTGAAGTGTCACATATTTTATATTTTAAGATATTAAATATATAGTTTGTAACGGATGAAGTATTATAAAAATAAATTGGTACGGCAATTACGACGAATGAGACATTAAAAGCTCATAAAAGAGAACAGATTTTGGCATTAGAATCTGGAAATTCGGACAGCAACTTTTAAATTAAACAAATACTACAAATTGAGCACCGGCGGATCAAAAGCTGAGGAAAATCAGGAGACGTGGCACAATCACGAGGACGCGCGGCTCAGGAACCGCGTTTTAATGAAGACCCGTGAGGTTCACGTCTAAGGGTCCCACCACCGTCACTCGGAGCCGTTACAAAGGAATCGCTTGAGAGCGTTATGATGCGCTTGACTGATTTTGTGACATAAGCCAAAGTAGCCGCCCTTCCCCTAAAACTTAAACATTGGGTCCCACTTCACATTTCTAAACGTGAGGTATCTTCTTTTCTAAATCTCCTTACTCCACGTGGAATAAGAACACGTGGCTAACGATTAAGGTAGGAGGCAGAGAGAGAACGATGGTGGGCCCACCGACAGTACATTCACCTTTTTAATTTTTTTTTAAATTTTTGAAAAGACATAATTAAATTTGACGGCAGGAAGAGACCGTGAGGTTTTGAATATTTTAGTTTAGTTAATTAGTTTATCGTGTGTTATTTTTTCGCTAACGGCTGGGTCAACAGTTGACACTTCACACCTACTTATGTCTTCACGTACTTGATTAATACTAACTCCGTTTTTAATATAAGCTCCTACGTTAAGAAATTATTGATTTTTTATATTTATAAACAAAAATATCATTAACTATTTACTTAATCAAAAATCAACTAATAATAAAATAGAAGGTATATTATCATTGGTCACATAACATTAAGTGTTAATAAATTTTACATAGACGGGATTAGGTAGCACACTTGGTTGTGAACCTTGGGGGCCAATTGTCATGCTCACGGGTTCGATACCAGGCTGTGGCGAACTGCCGATCCCTGTCACCCACACATATATGGGCCTACGCTTTAGGGTCCATTTGAATATCCGGAGAGAGGGTCTATCCGTGGACTGCACCTCCCCTTGGGGATTAGTCTGGGCCTCTCCGGAGGCCTGGGATACCCCAAATTAAAAAAAAAAAAAAAAAA
>NC_027753.1:7509913-7520901 GCF_000695525.1 Brassica oleracea var. oleracea
AAATAGAAGGTATATTATCATTGATCATATAACATTAAGGGTTAATAAATTTTACATAGAAAACCGAAAACGTCATATAATTTGGAACATAAAAATTTCTATAAAACGAATTATATCAAAAACACGGAAAGAGTACTTCACAGTAAATGAATTAGGTTATCTCTTGTTTTTTTTTTCTAAAATTTGGAGGGTTATCTCTTGTTGTGCCCACAGATTAAATTATACTCCAAAAAGAATCTAAGAATTTAAATAACCATCATCATCATCACTAAACTGTATTTAATTGTTTAGTTACGACCATATATAACGTTGAATCCAAAAAGCTCTTTTACACCGGATATTAGATTAACGAAAAGAAAGAAAAAGTTCCAAAAAGCGTACATCTGGGCTGGACTTAATACCATATTATAATTTATAACCGGGTTAATCCCTTGATAATCCAAAGTGTTAATCATTTGGGAGGTTTCGGATCATGCAGCTTCTCTTGCAGATACAAGATGATTTATATTAAATAAATAATCTAAGCAAACATCAGAATTACGTGTCTTTGTTTCTGAATCCACATAAAAGATGTCCCGTTGTAATGCAACCACAAGTTCGATGAAACTATTATGTCTAAGAGAGATTTTGCCTTGTTGAAAATAACGCGAATGGACTTTTTTCACACGTTATCGATAAACATAGGAGAAGTATTTCCAAAGCTTTTCACTTTTTTTTTTTAATCATCTAAACATAAAACAGTTTACATGTTCAGATTCTAGCCACAACTACTGCTCGTCAAACTCCTCATCAGTCATCATCCTCACCTATCCCCGTCGGCTCGGTGGAGCACAAGCTGGCGAAAATTGACGGAGAGTAGTCTCGTCTTTTTACAACACCCACGTACCACTTTGCATGCAAACAAATAATAATTTCCATTAGTCCTAGCATATCAAATAATGAAACAACTACGTACGCGTATAAGTGGACATTAATAAAATGGAAAAATCATAAAAAAAACTTGCATGTCAAATAGATAAATTAAGGAGTAATTAATATTTTCACGTCTCTGGAAAGGTGATTGCATATTTGCATGCGTTATATATTGATCGGGGCGGAGTTACGTAGGCGACAACGGAGTGAGAGGCAGAGCCATATCCCTTCTGTAAAAGCATTTTAAACCCTCTTTTATATCTTTCTCTAAATCTATTTTAAAAATATGTTTTGCTGTAACGTATGCTTTTATACTGGAGTTCTTCTAGTTTTTAGGAAAAAAATATAAACGAACTTTTTACCAAAAAAAAAAAATATAAACGAACTTTATTGTAGAAACCTACATTTGAGCAAAACCTATTTCTATAATATTTTTTTATGTTTTATAAGAAAATACAAAAATGGGTTGAAAGATGGTAGAAGAAAAACACAGAACATATCAAGTTAGAGGTTTCAGCCACATTATTTACCAACTTTTAGGCCACCTTTCCAAAAAAAAATTGTAGTTGACTGTCTAGAATATCATCATTTTAAATTCCATCGGCTCACAGAGCATTTTTTGCATATAGGCCCACAATACTCTTTTGTCAAGCCCACAGTGGATCTTTCCGCATTTTAACTTTTTGATGCTAGTCAAGTTTCCGCGCTCATCATTTGTCTATCTTCTATGAATCGAATATTTTTAGGATTATGGAAGAAATAATATGTTTTTATATAGGATTATAGTCAAGTTTCCGCCCTCATCATAATTACGCGTTGTTGTACGTATTTGGTGAAGCTGTTATTTTGTTTGTTATAGATTTGGACCTGGTCAAGCTGTTATGTTAATTATTGTTATTAAACAAATATTTCACTAATTTGTAAGAAGCAGTTTTTCTAGCATTTGTAGTATTAATTTATGTGTATAATTACGTTTTAAGTATTTACGTACGTTTCTTTTTAAAGGCGGTTTCTCTTTTATTTCTTAACATCTTGCAATATTATTTTGTGTAAAAAGTTCGAACTAAGTTTATAACGCCCGACCGCCCACGGCTAATGGACCGTCCATGCCCGCTCTCTCGGCCCGCGGGCCCCATCCCATCCGACGGTCGGTCCGTTAATTTTCCAAGGTCCGAAAGTCTTGTTTACTCACCATGCAATCACCACATGACATTTCCCCGTGCTTTGGCCTCACTCACTCGCACGCTATCGTAAATCACTTCCCGATAGGTCACCTATCCTTTCATTACTCCAGTCCAAGCACGCTTACAGTAATAGCAACGTATTTGAGTTTTATAAGTTTCTTGGACAAGATGTGGTTGTATATTAGTTTAGATTATTCACAAATCAGCTAGTGTAAGCCATAAATTGTAAATTAATGTTTGGGGCATAATTAGCTGGTTCAACAAAGAAAAGCACATGGAGACACTTCCCAAAAGCTTTGTGTTTAGAGAAGCCAAACAATTAAATAACTTGGCTCAAAATCTATCCAACGCAGAAAGATAAACTCGTATATATTTCTTACAAACTATTATTAACACGTCACCAGAAACGCAATTTATTTATTTTGATGGGAGTAAGCAATCATATAATTAAGGATCATTTTATGGAAACAAAATCATGAATAATTAATTAAACTTGACTAATAAATGAATTTTAATTCATGCTTGGCATGCTTCAGCAAATAAGCTCTAGCGAAGACTTAAAAAAAAACTGATTGTAAGATAACAAATTTCTACTAATTAAAAGGTCAATAATAAATAACTATTAAGATGATATTACCAAAAACGATTATCATTTATGCAAGACTAGCATCGGCTACTTAATTACATATACGGCGACGTTTAGGTCTATAATTAATTAGGGCACTTTCTATTTTTTTAATTAAGAGTTTAAAAACAATAAGCTGCAAAAATGAGAAACCAATAAAAAATGAAGGAAAAAAAGAGAAACCAATGAAAAAATAGAAGAGAAAAATGGGAAAAGATAAAATGCGAAATAAAAACCTTTCAATCGACACAGTGCGGAGAAGAAGTTTAGAATCAAGGAAGAAACCGACGTCCCTCTCTCTCTCTCTCTCTCGCCTCCTCTTTGGATCTCTCTCTCTGTGTCTCTCTCTCCCTGATTTAACATAATCAGGTAATTATCATCTTTAATCATCATGATAATCGGCTTCTGAAGCTTTTTGTTTTTTGTAATTCAAATCATTATTTATTTTGGTGTGTTTTCTTTTTTAATTTTATGTTTTGTTGCTCGATAAATTGCATTGTTCTGGGTTTTGTGATTTTAATCTGTTTTGATGATCATCTAAGAAGATTGTTGATTATCTACCCCTTTATTACATGTTTTGCAGGGAGTTTTCGGTTTCGGATTATTACAAGTCTTTTTGTCTTGTCTTAGCTCTGTTGCAGCCCCCTTTGAAATCTCCGAAGCTTTATCCTTTTATCTTTCAAGGTCTGTTTTTTTTCCCTCTCTCTAATATTGCATTAAAATGATTGTTCTGATTTTTTTGTTAGGCATGGTGGTGGTGGGTTGTTTCATCTTTTCTTTTTTTTTTCTTATTATTTTGTGAAAGCTTCAATTTTTTTTTCTTTTTTGGCATTTGAAGAATTTATTCGTAACTTGGTTTTTATTTATGCAGCTAAAAGTGTTGTTTTATTTTCATGAGCATGATCTTGTTATTACCCTGAGTTTGAGAATGCACAATGCAATCTTCCCAGAACATGTGCTTTGTATGTTTTAGTTCCCCTATCAGAAAAAGTTGACATATACAGCTTACAAAGATGTTATATAGCTTAGTTTCTAAGTGTCAGCTGGTGTAATTATGTGCATTTATTGTTAAATGAAAGCTTTGATATTTTTATTTATTTTTTGGCATTTGAAGAACTTGTTCTTAGTTTCTGAACTTGGTTTTATTTCTGCAGCTAAAAAAGTTTTACTTTAATTTTCATGAAAATGATCTTGGCTTTAACCCTGAGTTTTGAGAATGCACAATGCAATCTTCCCTGAACATGTGCTTTGTATGTTTTAATTCCCATATCAGAAGTTGACATATACAGCTTAGGAAGATGTTATATAGCTTAGTAAGTATCAGCTTCAGAGAAGGTGTGGTGTAATTATATTGCATTTATTGATGTCAAAAAAACCTCGATTTCTTACTCAGTTTATACTTTGTTGTGTCATCATTATTATGTTTGCTGATGTTTCCTTTTTATATAACTCAAAAAACCTATCAGAGGGCTTATGCAGCAAGCGAAATGGGACAAAGAAATAGATCAGTCGATTTAGAAATGGAGCAGCAGCAGCACCACCAATCTCAAGCCTCTCTCCAGCCAGGACCTTGCCTCCTTGTAGGCAGCTTTCCACAACCTGCCATGGTTGCAAACGTTCCTAATTCTCTTCAAGACAACTCGGCAATGTTCTATGGTCTTCCTCAGTACCATCATCATCATCATCATCAGCCTCCTCCCACCAACTACTATGCTCCCTATGTGGCATTTCAGGCTCCCCCAAGTCAGTTACCATCTTCTAGCAGTCACGGAGTAAGTTCTGATCATTTTATGGATCACACCCCAGGGGCATATAAAAGAAAGAACGCTGAAGGTCCTCAGTACTTAAGTACTTTAGCAGCACCATTCAATAATGCACCTGAGACAGTAGCTCCATTTGGAGGCGCAAGGAGCAGGCCAGGAGCTGTTACAATGAACCCTGTTCTTCCTCCTCCTCCTCCTCCTCCTCCTCCTCCTCATGCTCCAAACGGCTTCGTTCAAGGGAACTATGCTGGTCATCATCCTTACCCACCTCCTGGCTCAATATGGTATGATCAACACCTTGGCAGACCTGATGGTTCACCTTCGTTTTGGCCCCATACACCTTACATGCAAGGTACCTACCAACCAACCCATGGTCTCTTTTTAAAGTTTTTGAACTTTGTAATCTTATACATCTATCTTTGAATGTTGTTTTTAGGTAGTAACATTGTCGCTGGTTCCTTAGAGTCTAGT
Organism: Brassica oleracea var. oleracea; assembly: GCF_000695525.1. Classification (NCBI taxonomy): domain Eukaryota; kingdom Viridiplantae; phylum Streptophyta; class Magnoliopsida; order Brassicales; family Brassicaceae; genus Brassica; species Brassica oleracea. The sequence goes on from NC_027753.1 coordinate 7,514,869, forward strand.
AGAAGAAACCCTGCACCATTCATGTTTCCTTCTCCATTAAACCCAAGGGACCATTACTATAGTCATCAACATCACCCGGCACCTCCTCCTGTACAAGGAGTGAGAGGTCAGAGCGCCACATTATACCCTCCCATGGCTTCTTCAGCCTCGTACAGAGTCCCTTTTGGGAACTTTGCTCCTCAGAACACAATCAATAACGGTCCAGAGATGGGTCCAGTTCAACCAACAGGGTTTCGGATATACCAGCATCCTCCACCTTTAGCAGCTCTTAGACAACACCGTGGAGGAGTTCCTCGGCTTAGAGTGATGCCTGATGATGTATAAACTTCTTGCCTCATTTGTTCTTTCCCCATCTTCTTGACTCTCGTTGTTGCTCAAGATTTTGTGTCTTGTGGTTCTCTCAATGTGTGTAGGAAGCTGCTATATTGGAGTTTGGAGACTTCCTTGGCGGTTCTGGAAATAACCACATTGATCATCATCGAGATATGCGTTTAGACATAGAGGAAATGTCTTATGAGGTGAGTCAATCGTTAGGAATGTTCAAGAATAGGCAGCAATTAGGCGCTTTATAGGGGACTATCGATTAGGCAGGTGACTAAACCGATTTTTTGAATGACTAAACCGATTTTTTAAAAGATTAGGTGCAGCCTAGGCCGATTTATAGAACAATGATCATTAGTCTTTAGTTTTTACTGATGTTACTGTCAGAGTTATGTATTTAGCCACATGTCTTTTTATATTCCCCCGCTGAGAAGTGGCTTTAGCATGACTTTGAGAAGCCACAGTGAAGTTTTCTGCGATCACAGTATTGTTGAAATTGATTTGATAACCCGTTGGTCTGACAGGAGCTTCTTGCCTTGAGTGAGCGGATTGGGACTGTGAACACTGGTTTGCCAGAGGAAGATGTTAAGAACCATCTAAAAACAAGAACATGTTCTGTAATCAACCTTGCAGAAGAGTCATCCTCGTCTCCACAAACAAAAGATAGAGAAACTGAGCCTTGCACCATATGTCAGGTAACAAATTATAGCCAAAGATCAAAGAAGCTTTTAAATGTGCTTTGCGTTTTAAGAGTTCTCTTAATTTGTTTTTATTTACAGGAAAGCTTCAAGAACGAAGAAAAGATTGCTACTTTGGATTGTGGGCACGAGTATCATGCGGAATGCTTGGAGAAATGGCTGATTGTGAAGAACGTTTGCCCAATCTGTAAATCAGAAGCATTGGTCATGGAGAAGAGAAAAGTATAATAGGAAGAAGAAGAGAATGACTTCTTTTAATCTAATGGGTTTATTATTATATATATATTTATATAAAAAAGGAAACTTACATGAAGAGAAGAAAACTGAGTTTGGTTTTTATTTTTCAGCTCCATAAGGATTCTGTAAATTTGTACATTCTTTTGTTTGTGCACATATAACAAATATGTGAATGGTCAAAAACTTTCTTTTTTATTTGGTTTCTTGGCTAAGTAATACTGAGAAAATGTACATGCTAATTTGTTTTTCTAGGTTGTTTCATTCTTTTATGTTTTCTTGTTCCAAATGTATAGGGTGTTATTATGTGTTAACCTAAGACTATTTTCAATATTTTTCTATAAAATAGAATTTTTTTTATAAAACATGTGAAATCTACTCTAATTTATTGTATCTAAAGTAGTATTTTTTTTTTAATTTAAATCTTTTTCGCCAAATCATATATTATGAAGCTCAAATTGGCATTACAAAAGTGTTAGCCTAGTCAACCCTAATTCTTCACACTTTGAGTAAATAAAACCTAACTTAATCTAATGAAGAGATAAGATTGAGTGCTACAGATGAAAGTTATTTATTCACTCGAATCTATACTATTAAAACAATTGCCTTACTAAGATTCTACCTTTGATTTTTAACTTATTTAAAATGATATGCCATTGCATTTAATTCTAATATAAATATTATTTATTTAAAATAGACAACTGAATATTTTCTATATTCATGGTAAATAACCTTTCCATTTTTTTTATAAATGATAAGAATTCTAATTTCTATGCAATCTCTACCTACTAGGATTCTGCCATTGATTTTCAACTTATTTACAATGGTATGCCATTACATTTAATTCTAATATAAATATTATTTATTTAAAATAGACAACTGAATATTTCCTATATTTATGGTAAATAATCTTTCCATGATTTTGTAAATGATAAGAATTCTAATTTCTATGCAATCTATACTTTTTATTTAATTTAAACATTTAATACTCTAAACGTTGGTGGTTATATTAGAATAAGTTTTATCTGATATATTTTAATATTAAATGTAATTCTTTTCTAAATTGATGTTACATAAATTTCCTTAATATTAAAATATAATTTTCTTCAAATAAGATTTTTTTTTTGATTTTAGTGTATATACATTAATTAAACTTTTGAAATTTGACACTTATATGAGTTTTAATATATTATTTGGTGTATATAAAATATGTTCCATAGAATTTAAATGTGTTTTAGATCTAATTTTAATAAATCTTATCAAAATATATTAACTTTTAAGAAAATATAAAGATAATTTCATTGTGAATATAAAACAAATAAATTAAGTACTATATAAAATATACATATATATAAATTATTAATTAATAATTTTAATGGAGCCATATATTTACATAGTATTTTTTGAAAAAATATTATCTTGTTATTTTGTCGTTTTGTCGTTTTGTGTCATATTTTGAACTGGTTCTATTTGGAATTGGAAAAATTTATTAATTTACGGTGTTTATTAATTTATGGAGTATTAATTTATATAGTTTCTAATGTATTATAAAACATATAAAATGTTTAGGTAACTTGAATTTTATAAAACAATTATGTAATCAATCATATTTTATTGTTTCCATTTATAACTAAACAAATTTATTTTAAATTATATTATATGTATTGATGCAAAATATTGTGCAATATAAAACGTGAAAATATTTTATTTATTTATTATATTTTGAGAAACGTTATTAGATACTCCTTTCGTTCTATATATAATTTTTTTTAAAAAATTAATGTTTTAATATATAAAGATGTTTTATATATTTTAGGTAAATTGTAGTTTGATCAAAATTGTGTATCCAATCATAATTTACGGTCTACTTTGTAATTAGTTGAATAATATTTAATTTATAGATTTAATGATACTTTTAATGTAAAATGTAATTTTATTAAATTAAATTAAATTACTATGACATTGTCTCTTCTTTCTCTATATAGATCTATATAGATTTAACACATTGAATCTATTCAATAAATTTTAATTTACATAGTAATTCAACATCTTTTTCAACAACCCCATTATACATACTCAACTATTGAATTTTATTTTTAACAATTCCATTGTAAATAGAGTTTATAAATAGTCAATATGCCTTACTATCTTTGGAGTGTTGGCATGAGAGGTTAGTTGACAGAATTGATACTTGTGTGAATTTTCTGAGTACCACAAGTATTGCGTGCATTTGTATTTATTTTGGTTGATATAGATTTTCTTATATCTAAACTTTTTCAAATAATTGAATGTTCTTTTATAGACCTAAGTTGATTCAACTGCATGGTTCAAATTGTAGGAATTCAAAAAGTTATAGATTACTTCACACTAACACACCATCATTCAAGGAATCAAAAGATGAATGATGTATCTCCACTGAGATTTATATTTCATGAACATCAACACTAACTTTAAAATAAAGATACGCATCCTAAAATATATGATTTCGGGATGGCTCAGCTACTTAGTAGGGAAACTAGAGACCATACATATATTATTAACACAGAGATCTTCAATGTATGTATCAAAACATCACCTTTCATTTGAACACAAAGTTACTATTAGTTTGCATAAAGTTCAACATCATTAAAAATGTTGAATGTTTTCAACACAATATAATCAACATCATCAATTTTCATTATCCAACATGCTCATTTTAGTTATTCAACTGTTGAATCTTTTATTTAACGTTTCTATTAAAATGGATTTATACTATACTTTTAACTTTTACGACAAGTAACTATATTTAGAGTAAAACCATTCCTAATGGTTTCAAGCTTTAAGACTCTTTTTCACCTTTTGAAACTTGGAAAATTGCCAAAAAATACAATAATCATAATTCCATTTTTATGTTTACCTTAACCAATTTTACCCTTACTTTTAAAAAGAAAAAAATATATTGATAACCCTAGGTATAACTAATATAGACTTAGAGTTAGAGTTGAGGGGTGGACTACGGTTTTTGAAATGTGGAATTTAGGATTCTAACAAATACATACATAAATATTAAAAAAAAAGTAGTTTCAAAATTAACTTTTGAATTTCAAAAAAAAAATTGAAAATTGTTTTTTTTTGAAAAACACAATTCAAACAAAAATTATGAAAAAAATTGAATTTGAAAAAATATAATTCAAAAACATAAAAATTCTATTTTTTATTTATTTAAATAATTATGTATTATATATATAAAGAGAGAAAGGGCATAAGAGTCTTTTGCCTCTTAATAAAGAAGATATTTTTGAAAATGTCTCTTTAGTGCTGGTAAACTTGAATAAAGTTACCAACAATGTTGTAAACATTAAAATTCCTCTTTATTAATATATAAAGTTATTAATTTACAAAAAAAATTCCCTTTTTAGATTTTTCTATTTTAAAATATATTTTTCCTAAAATAAGATTTTTTTTTATTTTAGTGTATATACATTATTTAAAATTTTGAAATTCGACACTTATATTAGTTTTAATATATTATTTGGTGTATATAAAATATGTTCCATAGAATTTAAATGTGTTTTAGATCGAATTTTAATAAATCTCATCAAAATATATTAACTTTTAAGAAAATATAAAGACAATTTCATTGCGAAAAAAAAAATATAAGTACTTCTATAAAATGTACATACATGTAAATTATAAATTTATAATTTTAATGGGACCATATATTTCCATTGGATTTTTTGAAAAAAATATTATCTCATTTTTTTATCGTTTTGTGTTATATTTTAAACCGGTTCAACTTGGAATCGAAGAAATTTATTAATTTACGGTGTTTAATAATTTATCGAGTATTAATTTATATAGTTTCTACTGTATTATGGAACTTATAAAATGTTTAGGTAACTTGAATTTTATAAAACAATTATGTAATTAATCATATTTTATTGTTTCCATTTATAAAAAACAAATTAATTTTAAATTATATTATATATATTGATGTGAAATATTGTGAAATATAAAACGTGAAAATATATTTTTTGCTTATTATATTTTGAGAAATGTTATTAGATACTCCTTCCGTTATATATATAATATTTTTATAAAAATTAATGTTTTAATATATAAAGATATTGTATATTTTTTAGGTAGACTGTAGTTTGATCAAAATTGTGTATCCAATCATAATTTACGGTCTACTTTGTAATTAGTTGAATAGTCTTTAATTTATAGATTTAATGATACTTTTAATGTAAAATGTAAATTTATTAAATTAAATTAAATTACTATGACATTGTCTCTTCTTTCTCTATATAGATTCAACACATTGAATCTATTCAATAAATTTTAATTTACATAGTAATTCAACATATTTTTCAACAACCCCATTATACCTACTAAACTATTGAATTTTATTTTTAACAATTCCATCGTAAATAAAGTTTATAAATAGTCAATATGCCTTACTATTTTTGGAGTGTCGAAAAAGAATTGAGACTAATATGCGTTCAATATTTGGAGTGTTGGCATGAGAGGTTAGTTGACAGAATTGATACTTGTGTGAATTTTCTGAGTACCACAAGTATTGCGTGCATTTGTATTTATTTTGGTTGATATAGATTTTCTTATATCTAAACTTTTTCAAATAATTGAATGTTCTTTTATAGACCTAAGTTGATTCAATTGCATGGTTCAAATTGTAAGAATTCAAAAAGTTATAGATTACTTCACACTGACACACCATCATTCAAGTAATCAAAAGATGAATGTTGTATCTCCACTGAGATTTATATTTCATGAACATCAA
>NC_027753.1:7521361-7533183 GCF_000695525.1 Brassica oleracea var. oleracea
TCTATTCAATAAATTTTAATTTACATAGTAATTCAACATATTTTTCAACAACCCCATTATACCTACTAAACTATTGAATTTTATTTTTAACAATTCCATCGTAAATAAAGTTTATAAATAGTCAATATGCCTTACTATTTTTGGAGTGTCGAAAAAGAATTGAGACTAATATGCGTTCAATATTTAGAGTGTTGGCATGAGAGGTTAGTTGACAAAATTGATACTTGTGTGAATTTTTTGAGTACCACAAATATTGCGTGCATTTGTATTTATTTTGGTTGATATAGATTTTCTTATATCTAAACTTTTTCAAATAATTGAATGTTCTTTTATAGACCTAAGTTGATTCAATTGCATGGTTCAAATTGTAAGAATTCAAAAAGTTATAGATTACTTCACACTGACACACCATCATTCAAGTAATCAAAAGATGAATGTTGTATCTCCACTGAGATTTATATTTCATGAACATCAATACTAACTTTAAAATAAAGATACGCTTCCTAGAATATCTGATTTCGGGATCACCCAGCTCCTTAGTAGAGAAACTAGAGACCATACATATATTATTAACACATAGATCATCGATGTACGTATCAAAACATCACCATTCATTTGAACACAAAGTTACAATTAGTTTGCATAAAGTTCAACATCATTAAAAATGTTGAATGTTTTCAACACAATATAATCAACATTATCAATTTTCATTATCCAAGATGCTCATTTTACTTATTCAACTGTTGAATCTTTTATTTAACGTCTCTATTAAAATGGATTTATACTATACTTTTAACTTTTACGACAAGTAACTATATTTAGAGTAAAGCCATTCTTCATGGTTTCAAGCTTTAAGACCATTTTCACCTTTTGAAATTTGGAAAATTGCCAAAAAATACCATAATCATAATTCCACTTTTTATGTTTACCTTAACCACTTTTACCCTCGCTTTTAAAAAGAAAAAAATATATTTATAACCCTAAGTATAACTAATATAGACTTAGAGTTTAGAGTTGAGGGGTGGACTAAGGTTTTTGAAATGTGGAATTTAGGATTCTAACAAATACATACATAAATATTTAAAAAAAGTAGTTTCAAAATTAATTTTTGAATTTCAAAATTTTTTTTGAAAATTGTTTTTTTTTTTGAAAAACACAATTCAAACAAAAATTATGAAAAAATTGAATTTGAAAAAATATAATTCAAAAACATAAAAATTCTATTTTTAATTTATTTAAATAATTATGTATTATATATATAGAGAGAGAGCAAGGGCATAAGAGTCTTTTGCCTCTTAATGAAAAAGATATTTTTGAAAATGTCTCTTTAGTGCTGGTAAACATGAATAAAGTTACCAACAATGTTGTAAACATTAAAATTCCTCTTTATTAATATATAAAGTTATTAATTTACAAAAAAAAAAATCCCTTTTTAGATTTTTCTATTTTAAAATATATTTTTCCTAAAATAAGATTTATTTATTTATTTTAGTGTATATACATTAATTAAAATTTTGAAATTCGACACTTATATTAGTTTTAATATATTATTTGGTGTATATAAAATATGTTCCATAGAATTTAAATGTGTTTTAGATCTAATTTTAATAAATCTCATCAAAATATATTAACTTTTAAGAAAATATAAAGACAATTTTATTGCGAATATATAAAAAAAAAAATACTTCAATAAAATGTACATACATATAAATTATTAATTTATAATTTTAATGGGACCATATATTTCCATAGGATTTTTTGAAAAAAATATTATCTTATTATTTTATCATTTTGTGTTATATTTTAAACCGGCCCAACTTGGAATCGAAGAAATTTATTAATTTACGATGTTTATTAATTTATCGAGTATTAATTTATATAGTTTCTACTGTATTATGAAACTTATAAAATGTTTAGGTAACTTGAATTTTATAAAAACATTATGCAATTAATCATATTTTATTGTTTCCATTTAAAACTAAACAAATTAATTTTAAATTATATTATATGTATTGATGTAAAATATTGTGAAATATAAAACGTGAAAATATATTTTTTGTTTATTATATTTTGAGAAATGTTATTAGATACTCCTTTCGTTCTATATATAATTTTTTTTATGTTTTAATATATAAAGATGTTTTATATATTTTAGGTAAATTGTAGTTTGATCAAAATTGTGTATCCAATCATAATTTACGGTCTACTTTATAATTAGTTGAATAGTCTTTAATTTATAGATTTAATGATACTTCTAATGTAAAATGTAATTTTATTAAATTAAATTAAATTACTATGACATTGTCTCTTCTTGTCTCTTCTTCTATTCAATAAATTTTAATTTACATAGTTATTCAACATCTTTTTCAACAACCCCATTATACCTACTCAACTATTGAATTTTATTTTTAACAATTCCATTGTAAATATAGTTTATAAATAGTTCAATATGCCTTACTATCATTGGAGTGTTGACAAAGAATTGAGACTAATATGCGTTCAATATTTAGAGTGTTGGCATGAGAGGTTAGTTGACAAAATTGATACTTGTGTGAATTTTTTGAGTACCACAAATATTGCGTGCATTTGTATTTATTTTGGTTAATATGGATTTTCTTATATCTAAACTTTTTCAAATAATTGAATGTTCTTTTATAGACCTAAGTTGATTCAATTGCATGGTTCAAATTGTAAGAATTCAAAAAGTTATAGATTACTTCACACTGACACACCATCATTCAAGTAATCAAAAGATGAATGTTGTATCTCCACTGAGATTTATATTTCATGAACATCAATACTAACTTTAAAATAAAGATACGCTTCCTAGAATATCTGATTTCGGGATCACCCAGCTCCTTAGTAGAGAAACTAGAGACCATACATATATTATTAACACAAGTATCATCAATGTACGTATCAAAACATCACCATTTATTTGAACACAAAGTTACAATTAGTTTGCATAAAGTTCAACATCATTAAAAATGTTGAATGTTTTCAACACAATATAATCAACATCATCAATTTTCATTATCCAACATGCTCATTTTACTTATTCAACTGTTGAATCTTTTATTTAACGTCTCTATTAAAATGAATTTATACTATATTTTTAACTTTTACGACAAGTAACTAAATTTAGAGTAAAGCAATTCCTAATAGTTTCAAGCTTTAAGACTCTTTTTCACTTTTTGAAACTTAGAAAATTTTCAAAAATATCATAATCTAATACCGTTTTTTATGTTTACCTTAACCACTTTTACCCTCACTTTTAAAAATAGAAAAATATATTTATAACCATAGGTATAACTAATATAAACTTAGAGTTTAGAGTTGAGGGGTGGACTAAGGTTTTTGGAATGTGAAATTTAGGATTCTAACAAATATATACTTAAATATTTTTAAAAAAAATTAAAAGTAGTTTCCAAATTAATTTTCGAATTTCAAAAAAAAAATTTGAAAATTGTTTTTTTTTTTGAAAAACACAACACAAACAAAAATTATGAAAAAATCGAATTTGAAAAAGTATAATTCAAAAACATAAAAAATCTATTATTTATTTATTTAAACATGTTGAAGATTCAAACATTTTAATGCCATAAGAAGCTAATTGATACCTTTGAATGAGTTAGCTTCTAGAATCCTCAAAGAATTCATACGCTGATTACAATCACAAAAGCTCTCAAATAACATATCAGTAGAACATCAAAGTAACATTGTCTTCTAGACATTTTGAAGATCCAAACACTTTAATGTCGTAAGCTCCACAGTATCCTTCCCTAAGAGCATCATTAACCGGGTTCCTTAAGCCCGTCTCTTAGTATATCAGAATTAAAAAAAAAAAAAAAAAAATTACCCTAAGGAACGTCTCTTAATCAAGAGACAGAAGAGACGGCTCTTCTGAACACACGTCGCTCTCTCTTCTTCCCTGCTTCCCCTCGAATCTTCTTCGGCATCAGATGAATCGGATTCTCTCGTCCTCACTTTTGATTGATAATACTCTGGAGTCAAAGTTCAAGCAGAGGCCCTTTGTGGTATTGTAGGTTTGTGATCCAATCTGGAGTTTCCTGATTGGATGTTGAATTGCTATGATCTGATTATAAAGCTGTGATTTTTTTTCCTAAATGATCGAATCAAAATTTTTACTTGATCAGATGACAAAGGATTCACCTTTGAATGATTTTGACTTTGATTAGTATATTGTAAAAACAATGCAAATGATCTGGTGGATTAGTACGATGATCATTGCTTAATCAGTTGAAAGCTCATTGCTTTTTGTGTTCTTGGTTTATGTAGTTGAAGCCTGGTGAGATAGAGGGAATCAAGAAAGACTGAGGAACCTGGAAACCTTGCACCGACCGGTCTATTCCTTGGCGGAGAGAAGTACATGGTTGTCCAAGGTGAAGCAGGAGCTGTCATCCGAGGCAAAAAGGTAACATCTTTTAACTTCAACCACTAAAGAAACACACCTCTGCCTTGTATTATGATTTGATTGTTGTTGTGCATCAAACAAACCTAAACTATACTCTTGAAATGATATAAGAAACTATCACATTTGTGTTTGGTTTTGAGTATCTATTGTTCTTCTTGTGTTTTATTTCTTAATATATCTCTGGTTTTCGATTTGAATAATGAAATAACATTCTGTTTGGTATACGATTTGAGTTTGTAAAGCGGCTGTGATCAGGCTCAGGTTCTATTAGTCTCTGATTTATGCTGTCACCACACACCACAAGAGAGAGAGATAGAGATAGAGAACATGGGAAGAAAAGAAGAAGATGACAACAACGGAGGAGGTGAGATGGCGTCATCTTTCTTGGACGGTACGGGGTTGGTCTGTGTAACGGGAGGGACTGGTTTCGTTGCTTCTTGGCTCATCATGCGTCTCTTACAACGTGGCTACTCCGTTCATGCCACTGTTTGGACCAACCCAGGTTCGAGTCTCTGTCTTGCAGGTATGTATGTATATTCAATTATTTTTCATTGTTTTCTGTTACGTTCAGTTTTGTCTTCTAAATGGTTGAAATTTTAACTAGAAGAGAGAATGCTTCTCATCAGAGCAACTCTTCAGGGTCTTGCTTGGATATGAAGAACTCAAACGGCTTAGCTGACTTGAATGAGCCACTCAAATGGCAAGATTCAGAACCCGTGTCTCTCTGTCCAGGGATATGCATTCTCATTACGGAGAAACAATGCAGATGTTCAAGGACAGTGGTTGGAGAAAAACACAAGTCAAAATGAATGGATGGTCCTTGAAACAGGTGAACTTTATGTGATAGTTAGCATGCACTGCACTTTCATTTCATTTCATTTCATTTCTCTAATCTTTGCAATGATATGAACAGAGACGCACGTTTTTCTCTGTGTGTCTTCATGCTCACATATGTTTCATTAGCTGAAAATATGTCGTAGTAGTGTCTTATTATGCATGTACTTGTCGATGGTTCATGAATTGTTTGCTTATCCATTTTTGCATATCTTCTAATTCTCAAATGTTTTCATGTGGCATATTTTGTTTAAAAATCAATGTTTAAGATGTTATCTTTTAATATGTTTTATTTAATTAAAAAAATATTTAATAATTTTTTTTAAGAACCCTTACTTAAGAGCTTTGCAATGGACTACAAAAAAGTTTGGGGTTTTTAATGTCGTCTCTTAACTCACTTTTCCTACTTAAAAGTATTAAAATAAAAATAAGAACCCCTAAATGGATCTTTGGGATAATCATGTTATAAGGCCCAAAAGCCTTCTAACTTTATTTATTTAATATTCGTTTTTAATCTTATATTTAGATCGTTTTGTCTTCTTATATTTAGGATAATATAGATAAAAATCCCAAAAATACCTGAGATAAATTTTATTTGCTATAAAATTATAAAGACCATTATTTTGTCACTTAATTAATACTCAAACTTTCAAAATCCAAAATATTACCCCTTAAAACTAACATCATCACCCCGTTAAACCGAATAATTAAAAGGCCATTATTTGTCGGTTTAAGACTTTCAATTTTCAAAATTTTAGGCATTAATTGAGTATTGAAAAATAGTTTGGGTGCTAAATAGGAAGACAATAACTTACAAAATGACTAGGTGTTGTGTTTGATAAGCAAGATGATACCCAAAAGTATGTGTTGTGTTTCATATCTCGTCAACTAGATGATATCTCTTAAGCTTTGACTCATAAAATGGACTAGCTCATAATTTATTGTCTTCCGGAGACTCTAGGCAAAATTGGTCCAAAGGTTCATAAGTAGATGATGCACTTGATAACCTGTCATTTTAGTGATGTTTTAAGAGCTTTTGTGATTTTGATTCAGTAAAAAAACACATAATTTTTCAGTTTGTATTTGCCATCTAAATTGTTTAGTAAATGCATAATGAAAAATGCAATGGCCATTTTCATTTTCAGCTCATTTTGTTTGTTTTCAATATACACTAGTTTCTTGATATGTTTGCAATGCAGTGTTCATTTTTATTTTCAACTCTTTCTATTCATTTATTTAGTTTTGTGGTGGCTTTTTGATTTTAAATGTTTAGATATTAATTGGGTATCAAAAATAGATTGAGTATTAAAAGGAGAATGTAAAAGGAGAATGTGATGAAGAAATTGAATATATCTATACCGTTTGTATGAAACTGAACAAAATTCACAGTTTTAAATTTATGTTGGAAAATTTGAAAAAGCTGTAGAAACTGAGATGTTTGTTTTTATTTTTGTCACAATGTCATCATTAGTACGTAGATCTCTTATTTATTCTCCATCATTTCATGGTTTATATGTTGATTCTGCGTTTCTGATGTGGTTTTGGTATCTTATCTGCTGAAAGTTTAAAGCTTTGTTCGTCTTCATATGGGTTTCTGTGTGGGTTTTGTGGTTTTCTATTTTTTTGAGTTTTCGTATGAAACATTTTGAGTTCAACTCAGCAGCTCTTTCTGTTGACAATGAACATCTTACTATGGTTTCAGAAGCAACAAACTCTCTCTCCTTGTCGTCCAGTAGAAGGTTTAGGGAACGGTTTGGCCAGAGATTTCTTTATCTTCTTGTATGCACCATGGATCAGCCCAACGACTCCTTGAGGGGATTGATCAGAACCGGAGCAATGTCTAATTTGAGATTTACCAAAGCTGTGGGATATGCTTGGCTCTTGTGATCTGTTAACAAGTATAGTTTCTGCGTGGATAAACCAGGGCCTGCTTAGAATGGTTATCCCGGAAGATGTACTTTATAGGCACAGAATCAGCAAGGTAATAAAACTGAGACTGAGTAGCAAAAGTTAGTTAAGCACATGTTTGATGGGTGTGAAAGAAAATGGATTTTGCACTGATTTACATTACCATTAGACCATGAACTCGTATCTCCCCTAAGCTGGAAAGGCAACTTGCATGTGTTTCCTCAAGTTTTCCACCTTTTTTTTTATATATTCATAGAGAAAAACAGGCAAATGGTAGGGTATTGAAACATAGTAAGAATGATATACATGCACAAGAACTGAGAAAAGGCGAGCGCCTTAAGTGAGTAACAACAGACAGAACATCAATCAAGTTGTGATTTTGTAATAGAAGAGGATGACAAAGTAACGATGAGAAAGCAACAGTAGATGCTTGTGTGTGGATGTTCAATGTGTCATTTCTGTTGTCAATAAACAAAAATATATTCAAACTTGTGTAAACATATTTTGTTGGTGGTACTTCTCACGTATCTTATGAAACCTCAAAATTTGTAGAGGCCAGTATAATGCTACATCAAAATAAATCTTACAATAATACAAAATTACAGTGAAAAATTATTAAAACAAAAAAATGTAACGTGTAAAAACTATTCTAAATTGTATATCCTGTTCCAATTGTGTCCGTGACTTTGCAAAAAGTTTAACTCCAAACGTTTGCTATATTTCACTAACCTACCTGTTGTTACTACAATCATTCTCCACCAGCATACAAATGTTGTTCATGTTATTCTCCAGCAGACCATAAACTTTTGTTACATAACCAAACTCTGGTCCGTAGATACGACTCGCACATGCCGCTTTGTAACTCATCAATCTCATCATCTCCAAATCTCCTGTACCGTTTCTCATTTCTGCCTCGAGTATCTCCGGGGAGAAATGGCGGTTTAGCCACCACTTAGCTCGAAGTGTCCATGATGATGTTGATGTATCAGTGAACATTCTAGGTATCGGGTTGTATCTAACAGAGTATGTTTGCTGACTCCCTTCTTCTCCAGATCCGTTGAAGCATACTGACATTCGGTCTTCATCACCATTCTCAAAGACAAGAATCAACACTTCAGCAAACTCTTTCCAGATCTCTGCGCCGGGAAAAGAAGCTTCTACATGCAACGCTATCATTTCGATCAAAGACTCTCTACCATATCCAACTTCAAGTAAGTTTAAAAAAAAACAAATGGTATTAGAGACTACTTGGGAGGGATTACAATGGATTGATCGAAAGTATTAGTACCTTCTTTTGACATTACAATAAGCTTCTTCAGGGTGGTTACACAGGTAGGATCAATCTTTAAGATATCTTCGTAGCATTTTGCTAGCATCTCGCTTTTATGGTGAAACTTCTCCATCATAGCTGCCTTAATTCTACAGCAAAATAAACAAAACCACACTTCAGATACTCTTCTTTTTCTATATTCTAACTTCCTAAGGCAGACACAGACATACTAAATTAATAGGGAATAAGAGAGATCTTTTTTTACCTGAAAGGTTTGATGTCATGTACTTTGTTGCACATCTCCTCAACCACTTTCATCGCTTCATCTACAAGACCTCCAATTAACAGAAGCTACAAGGAAATTAAAAAAAAAAACATCTAAGAATAATCATTTATAAATATTTATAAAAACTTATAAAACATTTATAGAAGTTTATAATACCCAACCCCACCCTAAATACTAAATCCTAAAAACTAATCACTAAACCCTAAACTCAAATGTTATTGTATTTTTTTATCGAATGTATTTTTGAAAAGTGGTAACCAACTTGAGGTATTTTAAGCAATTCTCAACATCTAATCAGTGTGAGACATTGAAGCTAACATTATGAGATTATGAATCATATAGACGGAAATGGTTAGTTTTATTAGTTTCTTTTTACATGTACAAGAGGATGTAATGCAGGTTAAAGATACATAGCGAGGAGACTGCATAGTAAGCCGCATATACTCCACTGCGTCCTTATAATAAGAGTCACTGACTATCTTTCTATGACAATCATGATCCTCTGGCGGTTTCAAAGGAAGCAACCAATAGATCCATGTCCCCTAAAAAAAAACAAAGAAGCCATGAGGTCAAAAGAACTGGTTGTGGGTCTCATACTCTAAAAGTAATAATACTAACCAAGAATCTGAATAAGAGCGGGATCAAATGCAACTCCATCTTTCAAAGTCTCTCCGTTTTCTTCAGATGAGGCATAGATTCGTGGTGGGGCAGTGAAAAGCTGAGGAGGACTCTCCTCCAGTTTTACATTCTCAAGTTTCACCTTCACTTCCATCACTGACACTGACACTGACTCACACCCGGAGTGTTTCTTTCATAGTTCATGACAGAAGCCTCCAATTCGTTTCTAACGGACTCCACAGAGTAAAGTGACTCGTCCCTGGCTGAACACTCAGCCATAACATCAGATCTTGACTCCGACATGTAAGATGCGTTTTCGATGGAGTCTGCTTCTTCAGGTTGCAACTCCTTTGAGTATTTACAACGGTAAAATGTGATTCCTATAAATAGATTGGTCCATGGAAGGTTTCCAAAATCACGGCTCCGCATCATTCTGACAAAAGGAAGAAGGTAAGCATTAGCATACAAACTATCGTCAATATACACATTGAGAATACAATAACTATCAAAAAGCAAGCTATAGAAGAAACCTTGATACTTCAAAACTAGTTTTCAAGAAGATATAAATCAAACTGCAGCAGCCTCGGCCTCTTTTTCCATCCCATGCTCGATAAAATGGCAGATTTGTTCGAACCAAACCAAGAGACTCTCTTGAACAAATAACTCAATGTTATCCCTCAAGGATTGGAACAATACTCAATGCACGATGTTATTAGCTAAACACACAATCTAGTAAAAAGGGGACCTACCTCTTTATGCTGTTTACCAATCTTCCCGATCCAAGTATCATATATTCTTCCAATCTCCTCGGCTTAGTTTTTCTCAGGTTGCCATTGACTCAGGATTTGTATTTGAGCCTGCAAGAAAAACACAAAAACAGAAACAGAAAAAAAAAAAATATATATGAGAAACAGACAGAACAGAAGCAACAACAGACAAAGCAAAACACTAGTTTCATCTTTTGGAGATTAAAACAAAAAATCAAAACCAGAAGCAAGAACATGTAAGAAACAAACAGACAGCAACAACAGACAAAGCAAAGCACGAACAAGACATTACCTCGTATTTGAGCCGATTCATGGTCGGAGAACCATCTCTCACTGTCCCTTGCATCAGAACGCGAAGAAGATGCTTATGATCTTTTGTTTTGATCCCCTCACACATCTCAGGTTTCACTTCGATTTTCACCATTGCTTTAATCCCCAATTAGGGATGAATTAGGGGTTTCTCTTTTGTCGCGAGATTCCGACGACGGGTATGTATGTATAACATAATCTGCAGATTATTATAAACCAAAGCTACTTATGAAAGTGTCTTCTAAGTTGGGCCATTCCAATGGGGTTTATTATCCAATGCAACCTAAATTACCCCCGATCTAACTAGAGAAATACTCTTAAATTACATTAAAAATATGTTTTGTGACAAGATATAACATAACATATTTAAAATTAACATTTATTAAAAAGTAAGACAATAAATGTGCCCCTATAAATAATTGCATGTTTAGTTTTTAAAACTATTTTTAAAGTGTTTTATCAAAAAAAAAAAAAACTATTTTTAAAGTGTAAATATTAAACTGTGAATTTAATGTTAAAAGTTTAAGATAATTTCAATAATATTACCAAAAAAAATTAAATAGCATTTTGTGGGTCCCATCTTTAAAATAAGTGAAAAAATGTCAAGCTCATGGTTCGAACCCAGGTTATTAACATATAAACACCAACATTTATACCACTAGACTAAAGGATACTTTCTACATTAACTTGTATAACTAATCAACATTATAATGAGCCAGTTTCAAGGCTCCTCAGCGCGCCACGTCAGCATTTTGTGGGCCCGACCTTTAAAATAAGTGAAAAAATGTCAAGCCCATGGTTCGAACCCGAGTTATTAACATATAAACACCAACATTTATACCACTAGACTAAATGATACTTTGTACATTGATGGCCGAAACTAATATATATTTATGAAGGTCGGTTTAATCATGTCCCACATATAAATAAAATGATTTACAAATCACGTTCTCTATTATTTACTGATTGATTTGTGGGGTTATTTTTTAAACTCGCTAGCCCATCTATTACATCAGCTTATACATTTGAT
This sequence comes from Brassica oleracea var. oleracea, assembly GCF_000695525.1. Lineage (NCBI taxonomy): Eukaryota > Viridiplantae > Streptophyta > Magnoliopsida > Brassicales > Brassicaceae > Brassica > Brassica oleracea. The sequence goes on from NC_027753.1 coordinate 7,532,819, forward strand.
TAAAGCCTAAGTCTATCTTAATAAACCATAAAACTGGCCCTAAAAAGCTTACAAGTCGTCAGCTCTTCGTCTTCGACTGAGACCTATGGTTTTCTCAATCATGCGCCTCCCCTCCAATACACAGACGCTACTGTCTAAACTTCTCCAATCAAATCCATGGAACTCTTAGTCTCCCTCTATTTCTTCATCTCCCCCTCTTTACGCACACCATAAAACAACGCTAGCGTCTCATAACTGATACGAACGGCTTCGCTATAAGGTCATGCTAGATCCAGGAGTCCAACCTCTCATATCTACCAGCACTGTTTTTTTTTTCAATTGTTGAGCATGTCTGTCTCTGATGCTATTGCTGTCCTCCCCACCAT